>NW_015971513.1:0-16808 GCF_000769745.1 Penicillium expansum
ATATAATTAAGTATTCTCTACCTAGCTTATTAGAAATAAATAGTCTTACTAAGAGATCTAGAGAGATAGTAGTATAAACTACTAAAATATTAATTAATAATATAGAGCTTCCCTATAACCTATAGCCTAAGGTAATATATATAGTAGTATATATCCTAAATAGGATACTAACTAAGGTTTATAATAAATAGATTATACTTTAAAAAAAGCTTATAAAATATATAGCGCTAGATAGTATATAATACCAGACTATTAACCTATTAAATATAAGGTTATATAGCTACTTAATATACTCGAGAATTATTAAGAGAGTATAGTTAGATAAGATAATACCTAAAGCAGAGATAGGATATCTTATTAAGTATATCTTTAAGAACCTATATAAAGTATAGTCCCCCTATAAAAGTTAAACTAGTATAGAAAGGGTCGATATTATTAGGGATACTATATTTAATAAATTAAGGTAGTATTTAAAGGTAAGGCTAAGTCCTAATAAAGAAAATACTATTAGTACTATAATAGATAGGTTAAGTATAGGTATATAGCTAAAGGTACTTACTAAAGAAGAAGCCTAGGCTGAAATTAGTATCTAGATATAAATACCTAAATTAGTAGCTAGGATTACTTTAGCTGATAAAACTAGACCTACTAAATCAGGAAATAATAAAGCTATTTATAAAACTAAGTATATAGAGTAAGCTACTAATAAAACTAGACTTACCGAATTAGGAAATAATAAAGTTATTAATAGAATAGCTACTATTAACAATATAGTTAATAAAATAAGAGAGAGAGAGATAGATAAAAGAGAGAGAACCTTAATCTAGATAGATACTAAAATAGTATTTAGCTTACCTACCCTATAGTCTAATATTAGATTAAGGGATCTAATAAAGAAAGATTAAATAAAGAGAGAGTAAATATATAAGATATTAGGTAGTTTTATATAGCCCTCTCTATCCTCTCTATCCTCTCTATCCTCTCTATCCTTATTATTATTACTATTATTAGTTCTATAACTATAAATAGCCTTAAAATCACTAAATCTATTAATTTTATTAAGATTAGCCTACTAAAAAACTATCTAATTATTATTAGATCTAATCTTTATTATACTATTAGTTATAACTAAGGGGGTAGAATAAGAAGAGGTTAATAAAGAAGAAGAAGAGATAGAGTACTAGTTTTAGTAAGAAATAGTATACTTACTATCCTAAGTATTATTATCTTAAGTATTATTATCTTATTAAGTACTAAGAGATATATTTAGAGATATTAATATATTAAATATTATTATTAGTACTAGATCTAAAAGACTAAAAGTAGATCTAGACTATATTATATACCTCTTAATTAATAATAAACTACTAAGCCTACTATATATATTTATAATAAGTATAAGTAAGCGATTTAATATTAAAAAGCTCTCTTAAGATAAGATACTACTACTATAAAAGACCTAGAATTAGATAATAAGTCACCTTTTTAGTAAGGAATTTATAATAGCTATAGGATTTAAGATATAGACTCTAATTAAAAAGGAGACTTTCTTATAGATTCTAACCCTAAATAAAAAAGGTATATAAGTCTTACCCCTAAAGTAAGTATTTATATATAAATTTAATATAGATAGTATACTTAAGAAGTTTAAAATATAAATATATATCTATAGAGATCTTTAATAGATATCTACTAAAAAGAAAAGAGCTAATATACTAGCTATTAAAATAGTAAGAGTAATATTTATATTAATAGTAGCCTTTAACCTTAATATAAGATAGTAAGATATTATTATAGTATTCTTAAACTTAGTCCTATAAGGTAAGGTATATACTAAATACCTACTAGGATTTAAATAAGAGGGCTATTACTAGCTATTATATAGAGCTCTCTATAGATTACGCCTATTATTAAGACTATAGTAGTAGAAAGCGACTTAGATACTAATTAATCTAGGCCTAATTCCTATCTTAAAGGATCCCTATATCTTTATAATAGATAGGATTATTATCTTCTTTTATATAGATAATATTATTATTATTAACTATTTAGATCCTATATATACTAAAAAGGCTATATAATTAGATCTAGATATTAAGAAATAGTAGGAATTAAGAGAACTAGATATTAGTTAATTCTTAAATATCTATATTATTAAAGATAGAGACTAAAAGAAACTATAATTATATTAAGATAGCTATATTAAGAGTATAGTAATAAAATATAACCTTATTACTATAAGAAAAGTAGGATTACTATTAGGAATTAAACCTCTAATCCCTTATAATAAAGTAGCTATATTAAGTTAGATTTATAGTTTCTAGGCTAAAATAGGATCTACTTAGTATACTATTACTATTATAAGATTAGATATTATAAAAGTAACCTCTAAAGTAGCTAAATTCCTAATAAACCCTAGTCCTAAGTATATTAATACTATAGATTAGATTATCTAATACCTATATAAAACTAGGTTTTAGGCTATTAAGTATAAAATTAGAAACTATATAATAACCGAAATAGGCCTTACTATTATAGCGAAATCTATTAAATTTATAAGTAATACTTTATTTAGAGATAACTACGATAGAAAGAGTTCTAAAGGTTACCTCTATAAGCTATATAGAGGCCTTATAGACTAGAAGGTAATAAAATAAAAGACTATTACTATATCTACTATAGAAGCAGAGCTCCTTATATTAGTAGAAGTAGGTAAAACTATCTAGTAATAGCGCTAAGTCCTTAAATCCTTAGGTTTTAAACCTAACTATCTACTCTCTATAATATATAATAACTAGTAAACTGTCGATTTATTAATAAAGGAGGGAGTAATAATATATACGAAGCTATAGTATATAGATATTAACTAATACTAAATAAAATAGGAGATTAGTAAAGGTTAAGTCTATATTAATTAGATTCTAACTACTAATATACCGGCAGATAGCCTTATAAAGAGCTTACTAAAGTAAAAGTAATACCTATTTCGAGTCCTCCTTAAGATAAGAGATATTAGTAAGCGGATTAACTAAGAAAACAGAGGCTAATCCTACTAACTATAGAGAAATAGAGGAATTAGAAGATAAAAATCATCCTAAAATTGAGAGAAAAGGTAGTTATTAAAGGCTGTAAATACCTTCAAAAACTAGGGGGTATATCGAAAGCTATATTATAATATATAACTGGGAACCCGAGTATTCAATACCTCGGAAAATATATAGACCGCTATAATAGTAGGCCCCATACAAATTGCATATTAAGCTTAGTTAGTTATGCCCTAGCAAATTGTTAAATAGGGGATTCTTGTCATTTTAGTTAGTGAGAGTCATATATATCTGTCATTTTGACCATACATTGCAGTACCGGTGATTTCCGACAGAAATAAATAAGCTTATAAAGAGATCTAAGGGGATAGTTATTTAAATAGCCTAAGTATTTATTAATAATATAGATCTTCTATATTATTTATAGTTAAAGGTAGTTTGTATAATAGTATATATATTAAACTAAGTCCTTATAAAAGTAAATAACTAATAGATTATCCCTTAAAAAGAATTACTTAGGTATATAATACTAGATAGTATTAAAGATTAAATTATAAACCTTTTAAATATAAGATTATATAGATACCTAGTATATTTAAAGATCCTAAAGTATATATAGTTAGAGTAAATAGCTCCTTATATAAAAATAAGATATCTTATTAGGTATATCTTTAAAAACCTATATAAAGTCTAGTTCTTATATAAAGGTAAAGCTAGTATTAAAAGGTTTAATATTATAAGAGATATAGTATTTAATAAGACTTAAAGATATTTAAAATTAAGAGAGAATACTTAAATTAAAGATATTATAAGTATTATAATAGATAGACTAAGTATTAATAAACTAAAGGTACTCTCTATATATAAAATATAAATAGAAATAGGTATATAGATAAGAATATTACTATTAATTACTAAGATTACCTTATATAATAAATTTAAGAATATATTATAAGAAATAGCCCCTTAAGAGGTTAATAATACTTAAGAAATAATTAAGGTTAATAAAGAAAATAGCTTAAACAAGAGGAAATACTAATACTAATACTATTAAAAATAGCCTCTAATTTACTATTAATACCTAAATTAATAGCTATACTAAGGGATATAACTATACTAAAGGATATAGTTATGTTAAGAGGTATAAAATCATCCTATTTTCTAGATAGTTTCCTAATATTCCTAAAAAGGCTATCTCTAAACTAAATAGGCTTATTATTACTATTAAAGATAGTATCTCTTATACTATATATATTAAGTTCTAACCTCTAAAACGCTATATTATTATTATTAGATCTAATCTCTATAATCCTAATAATTAAAACTAAAAGAGGATATATAAAAATAAATAAAGAAGAAAAAGAGATTAAATATTAACTCTAATAAGAAATAGTATACTCTCTAACCCTAAAAGATAGGATAAATATAAGATTATTATCCCTAGTACTAAGAGATATCTTAATAAGTATAGATATATCTAATATTATTACTAATATCTAATCTAAACTATATTATTAAAGGCTATAAATACCTTTAAAAACTGGGGGGGTATATCGAAAGCTATATTATAATATATAACTAGGAACCCGAGTATTTAATACCTCGGAAAATATATAGACCGCTGTGATAGTGGGCCCTATATAAAATATATAGTAAGCTTAGTTAACTATACCTAAGCAGATTATTAAATAGTGGAATTTGTCATTTTAGTCAGTTAGAGTCATACACATCTGTCATTTTGAACCATACATTATAATACCGGTGATTTCTGTTATATAACTATAAAGATTAGCCTATAATATACCTAATAGCTACTATAATAGGGATATATATTAAATTATATATAACCTTACCTTAAGGAAGAGCTTAGACTTTTATTAACTTAAGGGCTATAAATAACTTTATAAATCTAAGATTCTAAGAAAATAAAAGAATATTAATAAAAACTTTATTATAGGTAATCTTTATTATAGGACTTAATAAAGAAATACTTTTTAAAAGAATTAGTAAAGAAACTATTACTTTAATTATATCTATCTATAGATACCTAGAATTAATTAAATTTAATATTCTAAAAGTAAGAGATTATAATATTATACTAGGTATTTTATAGCTTAGGAAGTATAACCTAAGTATTAATTAGTAATTAGGAGAGATTATATTTAATTAATATAAATATATAAAGTAGTATAATAGCTATAAGGTATATTTAAAAAAAGCCCTCTAATAAAGTAACTAATTATTAAGAAAAAAGAAAACTAAGGTATTAATAGAACTATTTCTAAAGCTTATAGAATAGATTCTTAATATAACTAAAGAGGAATTAAAGGAATATATTACTATTAAATATAAGAAACTATATATAAATACTAATAAACCCTAGATTCCTAATAAATACTTTAAGTTTATAGATATATTTATAGTATTAATAAAAGAGTATTACCTAAATATAAGATATTTAACTATAATATTAATATAATAAAAAGTACTAAACCTACTTTTAAACCTATCTATTAATTATCTTAGAAAGAGTTAGAAATACTTAAAGAATATATTAATAAAAACTTAAAGAAAGGTTATATTTAACCTTTAAAATTATTAGTAAGATACCTAATTATCTTTATACTAAAGAAAGATAGGAGCTTTTAACTTTATATAAATTACTAATATCTAAATTTAATTACTATTAAAGACTAATACCTACTTCCTTTAATTTATAAAATATAAGATAGACTTAAAAGAGTAAAATATTACTTTAAGTATAATATTACTAATATATATTACTATATTAGAATTAAGATAGGATATAAATAAAAAATAATATTCTATATATAATATAGGTATTTTAAATATTTAGTTATACCTTTTAGCCTTACTAATATATTAGTAATATTTAAATAATTTATTATTAAAGCTATTAAAGAATACCTAAACCTCTTTATAATAGTATATCTAGATAATATTCTAGTCTTCTTAGGGACCTTAAAAGAGTATATTAAATATAATAAACTTATATTATAGAAAATAAAAGAAGAAAAAGTTAAAAATATTATAGAATAACTTATCTAAAAATATAAAAAATATATAATAATTCCTTAATCTAGCTAACCACTATTAAAAAATTATTAATAGATATATAAGAATTATAATAAGACTCTATAGACTTATAAAAAAAGATTAGAAATTTAAATAAAATAAAATAGCTAAAAGCTTATTTTAAAAACTTAAGATACTTTTTAGTAAAAAGATAATTATAATAATATTTAATTATAATAAATTAATTATTATAGAAACTAATATATTAGACTATACTTTAAAAATAAGACTAATATAATTAAGACTAAATAGGAAATACTAACTAATTATATTTTAATTAAAAAAGATAATTCTTATAAAACTTAATTATAATATATATAATAAGGAACTTTTAACTATAATATTAGTATTTTAAGTCTAAAAAATATACCTAAAAAGAATAAAATATACTATAATAGTTAAATTAGATTATAAAAACCTTATATTCTTTATAATAATAAAGATTCTTATATAATAATAAATATAATAAGCTAAAATACTTATATAATATAACTTTAGAATTAAATACTATAAAGGTATAAAAAATAGCTAAGCTAATACTTTAAATAAATAACTAGACTATAAACTTAGTATTAAACTAATAGAACCTATAATATTAAGATAAAACTTAGATAGTATTATTTTATATAATTAATAACTACTAGTTATAACTATAAAGGTTATAAATAATAACTTTCTATAGAAGATCTAAGATATATTAGAAAGAGATATAATTAATAAGCTTATTATAGAAAGAAATAAGTTTATAAATAATAATATAAGACTCCTTTATATATATAGATTAATATAAATCTTAAATAAACTAAGAAATAAGATTATATAGATATATTATAATAATCTAAACTATAAATATATAAGGATAGAAAAGACTATTAAATATATTATATAAAATTATTATTTTCTAAATATATATTAAAAGATCTAATTCTATATTAGAATATATAATATATATTAAAGGAATAAACCTATATAATATTTATTATATAAGAAATTATAACTATTAGAGATATTAATAAACCTATAAGAATAGATTATAATAGATTTTATTATAAAGCTAGTAATCTCTAAAGGATAATATAATATAATTATAGTTATAGTTAATAGGCTTACTAAGTATACTTATATAATCCTAACTATAAAAACTATTAATATTAATTAGATAGTAAATATTATATTAAAATATATAGTTATAAACTATAAACTACTAAGTAAAATTATATTAGATAGAGATAAACTATTTATATTAAATATATAGTAATTATTTATAGATTAGATAGGGATTAAGCTTAGACTATTTACTACCTACTATCTATAAATTAATAGATAAATAGAAATAGTAAACTAAATATTAAAATAATATTTAAGATACTATATAAATTACTAATAAGATAACTAAGTAAGACTATTACTATTAGTATAACTAATATATAATAATATAATATATTTTATAACTAATAAGATATTATTCTTTATAAACTATAAGTACTATCTAATAATATTTAGAGAACTAATTAGTAAAATAGCTATAGTAAAATTAGTAAAGCTAAAGGCTATAAAACTAAGGAAGTTATATATATAACTATCTAAAGATATTAATTTTATTAATCTATATATAAAAAAATACTATAATAAATATTATTAAGAAAGACTTAATTTAAAAGAAAAAGAAAAGATTTATCTATTATATTATAATATTAAAACTAAGTAATTAAATAATAAGTTAGACTATCTATAATTAAGACTATTTAAAGTAGAAGAAAAATTAGGACTAGTTAATTATTACTTAAAACTACTTAAAAATATTAAGAAACTCTATCTAGTATTTTATATCTTATTACTTAAACCTATACTAAAAAATACTAAATTTATAATAAATATAGAGATTAAAGAAATAGAAAATAAATATAAAATTAAATAAATCTTAATAGATAGATAGTATAATAATTAATAATAACTTTTAGTATAATAGAAAGGATATCCTATCTTAAAAAATATATAAAAATCTATTATAAATCTAAAAGGTTATTATTAGTTTATTTAAGAATATTACTAAAATATAAAAAAGACTTTAGAGTAAAAGAAGTTAAAGAAGAATTACTAATTAAAAAAGATAGATCTATACCCTCTAAAATAGAAAGGGATAAGAGACTAAATATCTAAGTTAAAGTAGGATTCTTTAATATAATAATAAGAATCTAAGTATTATATTTATTAGTAAGATAATCTAGCTTAATAAGATCTTTAAAAGTAAAAGAATCTTTAGTATTTAAAGTCTTTAAGACTTTTATAATATAAGAAACTATACCTTAATTATAATTATTAAGGAATTTTTAATATTTATATAACTAATATAATTTAATAAATAGCTCTTTAATAGTATTTTTAGTAGAGTTAATTTAAAAAGCTATTATAGAGTAAGCTAATTTTAAGTTATTTTACTTTTTATTAGAATAGAAATAGTGTATATATTTATAACTATAATAAGTATATTTTATATAATTTTTATTTAATAGCTCTATTATATAGTTATAATAATAAAGAGTATAATATTTATAAGGACTATTAATAAAAATACTATAAGTAAGAATTTTATTATACTAGATAAGCTTATTCTTTTTATAAATCTTATTATTAATTAGTATAGTATAAAAGATATATAATTAAGATAAAGGGAAGAAAAAAAAGAGAAAAATAAACTTTACTTATCTAAAAAAGACTATAATTTTATAAGCTTTAAAGATAAAACTATAAGAAAGGGGGAGATAATATTATAGACCTATTTATTACTAACTAGTAATAATCTATAAGGTATATTAATAGGCTATTAAGAGCTAACTAGGAAGATTAGTTATTACTTATATATAAAATAATAGGTAGAAAAGGGACTAGCTAAAAGGTAGCTACTTTTAGCCTATAATTAGTAAATAATAATTCTATTTTATAAGAACTTAAAGTACTTTTAACTACCTAGATTATATAATTATAACTCCCTACTAATACTAAGTAGGAGTAGGAAGTTATTATAATTCTAGTGAGATCCGCAAGATTCATTCCAGACACATGATCTGCGGATCAGACTGGAATACAGATCCGGACGTACCCGAACGGGGCCGCAGGATACTATATTAGTAGTCCTAGATACCTGTATCCATTAGTATATATCCGCCTATACCCTATTTAAATTAAAAACTTATACAATCCCTTCTAAATTATATCTAGTAGTATATTAGTTTAAAGCCTTCTTCTATAAAGGCCTAAGGAGGGGTATAGGATAGACCCTTTGGGGCTAAACAGAAGGACCTAAGGATATCTAGAAAAATACTAACAGTTTATCCTATATCCTATCCTGATACTTAATCTAGCGGACCTAGGTTCGAGCGGAAATAAAGGAAAAAGGGGTATAATCTAGATTAAACAGAACAGTAGTTAGTAAAAAGAGACCTAAGTTACAGAAATAGTTATAAAGGGCTAGATAAAACTATAAGAAAATAAAGCCGCTAAAGAGTACTATAATACTAGCTAGACTATATTTTATTCTAAAAAGGCCTATATCTATCCCTTATAAGAAGCTATTTATTTAAATTTATTAGAATAGATCTATATCTAAGGAGATAGCTAGGATAAGATAAATAGCTAGCTCCTTATAATATAAAAAAGTAATAAAAGTAAATTATAGATAGTCTTTAAGCTACTAAAATAATTAAAATAAGTACCTTAAAGACCTTAGTCTTAGTCCTAACTAGTAACTAAATCTATATAAGACTAATAATAAAGGTTTAATTAGCCTTTAATATCCTTATAGCTAGTAAAAAGGAACTATACCTCTATATATATAATACTAAGGACTATAAAATAGTCTACTTAGTATTATATACTACTATAGAATAGGTTAAAAGCCTTTTAATATATTAAGTTAAGGTAATATAGCTTAATAAGATAATTATAAATACTAAAAACCCTCTTAAAGGGGCCCCTAAAAAGGCTATAATAGATAATATAAAGGTAGCTACTACTACCCTAACTACTATACTTATATTAGGCCTATTTAGCTTTATAAGTATAGATAAGGATATTAAAAGGTTAATTATTAATAATATTAGAAAAATTAATAATTATAATAAAGTAATCTAAGATAATATAGCTTAAAAATAGGTAGTTAACTATAACTACTACTTTATAGAACTTATAAATATTACTAAATATAATATACTTAAGTCTATATAAATTATCTATATTAGTAATAAGCTTATAAAAACTATATTATAATATCTAAAGAACTATAAGTAAGTCTATAAAAACTAAGATTTAGGTATATTTATAACCTAAAAGTATTTTAAGGTATAAATTAAGACTAAATTCTCTAAATACCTTAGCTAAAAGAAGTTATAAGAAAGATTTAATAACCTAAAATAAAGCTATATAATAATTAATATATATATTAATAGCTTATAATAGGCTATAATAGATTTAAATATAAGTATCTTAGAGTTACTTTTAATCTACTAGTTTATTATAAGGATAAAGATAGAGTACTAGGCTAAATAAGTAGTAGAATAGAACTAACCTACTATACTATTTAAAGTTATTAACCTCTTTATTAGATATAAATAGGGCTTAATAATTATATAATACTACTAAAGTAGACTATTAGCTATAATATATCTAGATAAAATAGATATATTAGTATTTATAATCTATATAAGACTAGTTACCTATACTAGAGAGATATAAATATATTATAACTATAGTAAATTAAGTTACTTTATATAAAACTACCTTATACTAAAAACTAAAGAAACTAAACTAAAATAAAAGGCTATATTTTAATATAAAAAGAAGCTATTAAAAAACTAATATAACTATATAATATAAAAGCTCTTATTAGCTATTTATAAAAGGCTCTTAAATAACTACCTTAGAACTTAAAGGATCTACTTAATCTAAATTATCTTATAAATTCTCTTATATAAACCTATCTAAAGTCCCTACTATAACTATAGAGGTATAAAAAAGACTAATAGTATTATAATACCCTATATAAGGACCTAAGTTATTCTAAGGAAGCCTTATACCTATTTATATCCCTTAATATTATAAGCGACTTACTAACATTCTACTAAGAAAGGATCTTTATACCCTAAATAGGGTAAGTATATATCTATATACTCCTAGATAGTAGTATAAGTAATATATTTATCTTCCCTTAAGTCTTTAAGAATCTATAAAGTAATATAAGAATATAAAAGCCTAAAATACTACTAACTATTACTATTATAAATAGTAAATAACTTAAGATAGCTAGCTTTATAATACTCTTAATTAAACTAAGGGAATAAATAGGCTAAATTAAAGTATAAGTATTAAAAATAGAATATAATCTTATCTTAAGATAGGACTTCTTTTATACTAAAAACCTATATATTAACTAATAAATATCTATAATAACCCTTATAGACTATAACTATAAAGTATATAATATATACCTAATAAATAGATTATATATAATTATAAAGGGGGATACTTATACTAACTTAATCTTAGTAAGATATATAGGTAGAATATTATAAAAAAGGAATAAGGAAATATAGCTATTTATAATATAAATAAGCTTTAATAATACTACTATACTATAATTAGAATTCTTAAGATATAAAAACTATAAAATATAAACTATCCTAAATAAATATAGAGATTTATTCTAAGCTAAGCTCCTAATAGCCCTCCTATTAGAATAAAATATAGCTTATAGAATAGAAATAGGTAGGATATAACCTATTAATATTAATATATATATACTATCTACTAAAAAGCTTAATAAATAAGCTAAATAGATTAAAGAACTTATCTAAAAAGGCCTAATCTACTATTTAAATAGTATATAAGGCTTCTTAGTAGTTTTTATTAAAAAAGCTAATAATAAATAGTAAATATATATTAACTATTAAGCGCTTAATTAGATTATAGAGAAAAATAAATACCCCCTACTATAAATCTAAGAACTATTAGATATTATTAGTAATATATAAATCCTTTTAAAAATTAACCTAATAGCTAAGTATTAGTAGATCTAAATAAGGAAGGAAGTAATAAAAAAAATAGCTTTTAATATAATTTAAGATAAATATAAATAGTTTATAATACTATTTAGACTTTATAATATACCTACTATATTTTAATTAATAATTAATAATATATTATAGCTAATACTAGGTTAAAATATAGTAGTATACCTAGATAATATCCTAATCTTCTCTATATTAATAAAGGAGTACTATAAGTACTTAAAATAAGCCCTTATTTTACTAGTAGAATAAAAACTATATATATTACCTAAAAAATATTAGTTTACTACTAATTAACTAGAATTCTATAGGTATATTATTAGAAATAAGATAATTTAGCCCTTAATAATAAAAATAAAAGCCTTTAATATCTAGCTAAGACTAAATAATATTTATAATATATATTAATTTATAAAGCTAACTATATATTACTATAGGTTTATTAAAGACTTTATAAAAATCTATATACTATTTTATAAGCTTTTAAAAGAAAGTAATAGTACCTTATATAAGAAGTAGTTCTATTTAATTATATAAATAGAGGTTTATAAGAGTATATTTTATAGGATTAAAGTACTACTTATATTTATACTAATCTTAAAATAACTAAACTATAATAAACTATATATAATTAAAACTAATACCTCTAAATAGGCCCTAGGAGTAGTCTTAATATAAGAAGATAATAATAAAGCTCTCTACCTAATTATATATAATAGATAGAAACTATATAATATAGAATTTAATTACCTTATCTATAAGAAGGAGCTTTTAACTATTAAGGAAGTAATCTAAATATAAGATTAATATATTAATAGAGATTAATTTAAGACTATAATTATTACTAATAATATAAGCTTATAATATCTTAATACTACTAAGGAATATAATAAGTACCTAATATAATAAGTTATAAAATTTTAAGAATACTAACTTATAATCTAATACTAAAAAAGTTCTAAAAATATTATTATAGATATAATTAACTAATAACTAGATTTAATAGGGACTACTTTAGCTAATATTAGCTAATAAAAACCTACCTAAAGGGCTTACTTAGCCTTAATCTATATAATATAAGGGGTCTTAAAAGAGAAGTAGCTAGCTATTACTATCTAGTTCTTAAGTAATAGAATAGAGTTAAGTAACCTTACTACTAATAGAGTAGTTTAAAAATTTACTAAAAACCTAGTATTCTAAGATATACTAATTAATAAATAGGTATCCTTAGAAGTTAATTAATAATTAATCTATATATATAATAATAGAGAAATATCCCTATATTTAAAAGTCTTATTTTAGATTAACTTAGTATAAAACTCCTATTAGGAATTTAGCTACTTAGGCTTCTTAAGGCTATATAAAGTTATATAGCTATAAGGGTAGTAGCTATTAATATAGTTAGATATTAAAAAGACTATAAAGTCCTATCCTAATTATTAAATTTTATAAAGAGTATAAAAATACCTAGAATAGAAGAGGGTATAATATATAATTATAAAAAGAGAATAACCTTTTAAATATTAGGGTATTAATTTAATTAGCTAGCTACTAATAATATTAAATAGGAATAGATAGATTATTATAGTTATTAATTATACTATAGGGTAGCTAGTTATATAAGCTATTCTAGATATAATTAAAGAGGTAATTACTAAATTCTTATATTAAGATATTTATATATATTATAAAATATTTAATAAATTAATCTTAGATAATAGGTTAAACCTTTTATTAGAAGTTATATACTACTTTATTAACCTTATTAAAGTCTAATATTATATAATAATACCTTACTACCTATAAATAAATAAGAAGATAGAAAACTTTAATAGCTTAATAGGATAAATATTAATAAAATACCTAATAAAGAAACCTATTAAACTATAAGATAAATACCTTATATAAGCTATATTTATTATTTATATCTAAGAATATATAATTTTAAAATAAAGTCTATATTATTTAATATATAAAATATAACCCTATATTATAGCTAATAATATTATATTATTTCTATTCTAATAAAGAGTAGAATAACCTAAAATCAGCTTACTTTATAATAGCTTCTTAAATTAACTCTACTAAAAACGCTATTAAAGAGTTATTTACTAAATTATATTAGTTATATAAATATTAAAAATTCCTTAATAATTATAATTAAGGTATAGTTACCTATACTATAAAGGTCCTAAAGACCTTAGATACTAAAGACCCCCCTATTTCTAAGGATTTTATTAAGTTAGATTATCTTATTAATAAGTATAATACTTAGATTCTTACTACTATATTAAAGGATCTTATTCTAACTTAGATATTTAATCCCCTATCTCCTTCTATTTTAAAGGGTATAGACCTATCTTTTTTAATTAGTAATTCTTCTTTAACTTCTTTTATTCTAAAGTCTTCTTTATATTTTAGTAATATTTCTAAATAAGCTAGTAATAGCCCCTTAGGTTTATAATAGGTTCTTATATATTCTCTAAAGTAGGATATCCTTTCTATTATATTAAAAATTATTATTAATTATTATACTATCTATCCGCTAGGATTTACTTAACTTTATATTTATCTTTTATTTCCTTAATTTCTATATTTATTATAAGTACTATATTTTCTAGTATAAGTTTAAGTAATAAGATATAAAATATAGAATAAAGTTTCTTTATACTTTTAGATAGTTTTAAGCGATAATTAACTAATCTTATTTTTTCTTCTACTTTAAATAGTCTTAGTTATAGATAGTCTAGCTTATTATTTAATTACTTAGTTTTAATATTATAGTATAATAAGTAAACCTTTTCCCCTTCCTTTAAGTTAGGTCCTTCCTAATAGTATTTATTATAGTATTCCTTTATATATAGGTTAATAAAATTAATATCTCTAGATAGTTATATATATAACTTCTATAGCTTTATAGCCTTTAGCCTTACTAATTTTATTATAGCTACTTTACTAATTAGTTTTCTAAATATTACTAGATAGTACCTATAGTTTATAAAGAATAGTATTTTATTAGTTATAGAATATATTATATTATTATATACTAGTTATACTATTAGTAATAGTCCTACCTAGTTATCTTATTAGTAATTTATATAATATCTTAAATACTATTTTAGTATTTAGTTTACTCTTTTTATTTATTTATTAGTTTATAAATAGTAGGTAGTAGAGAGTCTAAGCTTAATCCCTATTTAATCTATAAATAACTATTATATATTTAATATAAATAACTTATCTCTATCTAATATAATCTTACTTAGTAATCTATAGTTTATAACTATATACTTTAGTATAATATTTACTATTTAATTAGTATTAATAGTTTCTATAGTTAAGATTATATAGGTATACTTAATAAGCCTATTAATTATAACTATAATTATATTATATTTTTCTTTAGAGACTAATAGCTTTATAATAAAATCTATTATAATCTATTCCTATAGATTTATTAATATTTCTAATAGGTATAATTCTTTATAAGGTAAGTATTATATAGGTTTATTTCTCTAATATATATTATATATCCTAATATAAAATTAGACCTTTTAATATATATTTAGAAAATAATAATTTTAAATAATATATTTAATAGTCTTTTCTACCCCTATATATCTATAAGTAAGGTTATTATAATATATCTATATAGCCTTATTTCTTAGTTTACTTAAGATATATATTAATCTATATATATAAAGAAGTCTTATATTATTATTTATAAGCTTATTTCCTTTTATAATAAGCTTATTAATTATATCTCCTTCTAATATATCTTAGATTTTCTATAAGAAATTATTATTTATAACCTCTATAATTATAGTTAGTAGTTATTAGTTATATAAAATAATACTATTTAAGTTTTATTTTAATATTATAGGTTCTATTAATTTAGTATTAAGTTTATAGTCTAATTATCTATTTAAAGTATTAGCTTAGCTATTTTCTATATCTTTATAGTATTTAATTCTAAAATTATATTATATAAATATTTTAGCCTATTATATTTATTATTATATAAGAACCTTTATTATTATAAAAAATATAAGATTCTTATAGTCTAACTTAACTATTATAGTATAATTTACTCCTTTTAGATATACTTTTTAGACTTAGAATACTAATACTATAGTTAAGAGTTTTTTATTATATATATTATAGTTAAGTTCTATAAGAATTATCTTCTTTAACTAAAATATAATTAGTTAATATTTCCTATCTAATCTTAGTTATATTAGTCTTACTCTTAAGGTATAGTCTAATATATTAGTTTCTATAATAATTAGTTTATTATAGTTAAATATTATTATAATTATCCCTTTACTAAAAAGTATCTTAAGTTTTTAAAATAACTCTTTAGCTATTTTATTCTATTTAAATTTCTAATCCTTTTTTATAAGCCTATAGAGTCCTATTATAATTCCTATATATCTATTAATAATTTTTTAGTAGTAGTTAGCTAGTCTAAAGAATTACTATATTTCCTTTATACTTTTAGATATTAGCTATTCTATAATACTTTTAATCTTTTCTTTTTCTATTCTTAGTCTATTAAGGTTAATATAATATCTTAAGAAAGTAGTTTCTTATATATAGAATTTAT
>NW_015971506.1:0-2421 GCF_000769745.1 Penicillium expansum
ATATCTATATACTCCTAGATAGTAGTATAAGTAATATATTTATCTCCCTTTATATCTTTAAAAACCTATAAAGTAGTATAAGAATATAAAAGCCTAAGATACTATTAACTATTACTATTATAAATAGTAAATAACTTAAGATAGCTAGCTTTATAATACTCCTAATTAAATTAAAGAAATAAATAGGCTAAATTAAAGTATAAATATTAGAAATAGAATATAACTTTATCTTAAGATAGGACTTCTTTTATACTAAAAACCTATATATTAACTAATAAATATCTATAATAACCCTTATAGACTATAGCTATAAAGTATATAATATATATTTAATAAATAGGTTATATATAATTATAAAGGGAGATATTTATATTAACTTAATCTTAGTAAGATATATAAGTAAAATATTATAAAAAAAGAATAAGGAAATATAGCTATTTATAATATAAATAAGCCCTAATAATACTATTATATTATAATTAGAACCCTTAAGATATAAAAACTATAAAATATAAACTATCTTAGATAAATATAGAGATCTATTCTAAACTAAGCTTTTAATAGCCCTTTTACTAAAATAAAATATAGCTTATAGAATAGAAATAGATAGGGTATAACCTATTAATATTAATATATATATATTATCTACTAAAAAGCTTAATAAATAAGCTAAATAAATTAAAGAACTTATTTAAAAGGGCCTAATCTATTATTTAAATAATATATAAGGCTTCCTAGTAGTTTTTATTAAGAAAGCTAATAGTAAATAGTAAATATATATTAATTATTAAGTACTTAATTAAATTATAAAGAAGAATAAATACTCCCTACTATAAATCTAAGAACTACTAGATATTATTAGTAATATATAAGTCCTTTTAAAAATTAACCTAATAGCTAGGTACTAATAGATCTAAATAAAAAAGGGAATAATAGAAAAAATAGCCTTTAATATAATTTAAAGTAAATATAAATAGCTTATAATACTATTTAGACTCTATAATATATCTATTATATTCTAATTAGTAATTAATAATATATTATAGCTAATACTAGGCTAAAATATAGTAGTATATCTAGATAATATCCTAATCTTTTTTATATTAATAAAGGAATACTATAAGTACTTAAAATAGGCCCTTACCTTACTAATAGAATAGAAACTATATATATTATTTAAAAAATACTAGTTCGCTACTAACTAACTAGAATTCTATAGATATATTATTAGAAATAGGATAATTTAGCCTTTAATAATAAAAATAAAAGCCTTTAATACCTAGCTAAAACTAAATAATATTTATAATATATATTAATTTATAAGACTAGCTATATACTACTATAGGTTTATTAAAGACTTTATAAAAATCTATATACTACTCTATAAGTTTCTAAAAAAAAATAATAGTATCTTATATAAGAAGTAATTCTATCTAATTATATAGATAAAGGCTTATAAAAGTATATTTTATAAAATTAAAGTACTACTTATATCTATACTAATCCTAAAATAACTAAATTATAATAAACTATATATAATTAAAACTAATACCTCTAAATAAGCCTTAAAGGTAGTCTTAATATAAGAAGATAATAATAAAGCTCTTTACCTAGTTATATATAATAGATAGAAACTATATAATATAAAACTTAATTACCTTATTTATAAGAAAGAGCTTTTAGCTATTAAAGAAGTAATCTAAATATAAAACTAATATATTAATAAAGATTAATTTAAAACTATAATTATTATTAATAATATAAGCTTATAATATCTTAATACTATTAAGAAATATAATAAATACCTAGTATAGTAAATTATAGAATTTTAAGAATACTAACTTATAATCTAATACTAAAAAAGTTCTAAAAATATTATTATAGATATAATTAATTAGTAACTAGATTTAATAAAGACTACCCTAGCTAATATTAGCTAATAAAAACCTATCTAAAGGGCCTACTTAGCCTTAATCTATATAATATAAAAGGTCCTAAAAAAGGAGTAGCTAGCTACTACTATCTAGTTTTTAAATAATAGAATAGAGTTAAATAACCTTACTATTAATAAAGTAGTTTAAAAATTTATTAAGAATCTAATATTCTAAAATATACTAATTAATAAATAAATACCCCTAAAAATTAATTAATAACTAATCTATATATATAATAATAGAGAAATATCCCTATACCTAGAAGCCCTATTTTAGACTAACCTAATATAGAACTCTTATTAAAAATTTAGCTACCTAGGCTTCCTAAGGCTATATAAAGTTATATAGGTATAAAGGTAGTAGTTATTAATATAATTAGATATTAAAGAGACTATAAAGTCCTATCTTAACTACTAAGTTTTATAAAGAGTATAAAAATACTTAGAATAGGAAAGAGTATAATATATAATTATAAAAAGGGAATAAC
>NW_015971507.1:0-11765 GCF_000769745.1 Penicillium expansum
TCTTTATATATATATTATAAAACTTAAAATTATAATATATACTAATTTTATAAAGAATTAATAATAGTAACCTATATTAATTCTAAAGATAATATAAGGCTTAGTTCCTAACCTTTATAGTATTAGCCTAGGATATCTTCTCTATTCTTACTATTAGTATAGGAGTTAAATAGTTATTTAACTTAGTATAAGATATCCACTATTATAAATATAGATCTCTTAATATAATAACTATTTAAGATCTAATAATACTTTATTATATAATATATTTTAATATAAACTATACTTAAAACTAGCTATTTATAGAAAGCTAGGACCTAGATAAAAGGATAGAAGCTGATAAGGAGATAGAGATATAATTATCTAATTATAATATAGCTAGTATTAGTAATAATAAGGAACTTAAGTTTGAAACTAAATATATATCTAAAGCCGATAATATAGATACCTATAATTATAATATTTTACTTAGTCTCTAGGACCTAGACCTACCTCTAGATTAGGAGAGTCTAGATTAGGAGACTCTAGATTAAGAGACTCTAGATTAAGAGATAGACTTAGTTAAACTTCTAAATTATTACCTAATAGTTAGAATTATATAAAGTAATAGCTAGTATCTATATAGAGAATAGAAGCGTTAGAGAGATAATAATAAATATATATATATTAAGAGGAATAAATAAAGTATAAATAATCAAATAAATATAATAATAATCTTTTCTAGATTTCCTATTTACTATAAATAAAATACCCTAAAATTACTAGCTTTTCTATATAACTTACATATATCATAAGGTTAGTTATATTTATACTATTTATAGTGCTATAGCACTCCCGCTATAGTACTGTAGCACCGGACTAAGTATCTAGTACTACTAAGCCTTAGTACTATAGTACCGAACTAAAGGCCTAGTGCTATAGTACCAGTGCTGTAGGACTTATCAAGCACTAATCTAGGCTTTTAAGAATCAAGAAATCTCTTTAATTTATAAAACCGCCCGCCGATTTAATATACTAAATTCAACTCTCACTATATACCTCTATAGTATATAAAACCATACAATTTCTTATATCAGCCTATAGAAATTAACCTAGACTAAGGAGGAATCTCTTAAAAAATAGATTCTCTCTATAGATCTATATAGAATAGCCCCCTAGCCCTTTATAGTATAAGAAATAGTAGACCTTCTTTAAAAGTATAGAACTACCCTATATCTTTTTATCGGCTAAAATTAGGTTATAAAATTTATTAAATAATATCCTCTTCTCTCCTCTTAATTCTTAAAATAGTATAATTATAAGCGAGTAAAATATAAAGACCTAAAAATCATTAGGGAGTAGTTTAATCTAGTTTAAAAGATAATCCTTTAATTTATAATTAACCCTAATAATATCTATAACTTTAATAAAACTAGTTTTATAATAAGGTTAATAGTAACTATAAAGGTTATAATAAGGAATAAATACTATAGTTAATAAATACTTTTATAACTTAAAAATTAAGAGTAAGTAACTATTATTAAGTATATAAATACTTCTAACTAGGCCTTTCTTTTATATATACTTTTTAAAGATTAAGTCTTAATTAAATTATAGTTTAAAGGCCTTTTAGAGGATTAGTACTTTAAAATTAGTCTTAATAGCTAGACCTTTAATAAAATTAGGCTTTATTAGCTTAAGTAGCTCTTTATTCTTAATACTTCTTTATATATAAAAGTTATTTAATACTTAAATTTAACAAAATTTATAAATAAAATAAGGTTATACTAATCTATATATTAATATATTTATTTTATCTTTTAGAACCTCGTAATATTAATTATTTAATAATATTAAAATAAATATATAGTTAGATAGTTAAAACTAAGATATAAAATAATATTAATTATGTTAATAAATTTAACTTCTCTAAAGTATACCCTCTTATATAAATTAAAGCTTTTAAATTAAAGATAATTAAAAATAGCTTTAAAGTAGTTAGTTTAATACTATTTATACCTAATTAAATAATTTTAGAGTTTAATATTTAGCTTTAAATCCTAACCCCTTTAGTTAGTTAGGGAAATAAATTAAGCTAGAATTCTATCCTAAAAACTCCCTTTATAGAGAAAGAACTATATTATTAAGCTTTATTAATTAAAGCTTTACTTTATATAAGATCTTAAAGCCTACCTAGCCTATTAGATTATATATTAAAATAGCTTATAAAAGGCTTCTATCTTATAATATAAGATACTATCTTACTTACTAAAGAAAATAAGGAATTATATATTATTAATAAGAAGTAGAAGTAAAAGTATTCTTAATCCTAAAGGTAGATACCTATTAAAAAAGGCCTTTTAGTTTAAGAAGTATTTATATTAATTATATAGTAATAGGAAGTAACTAAAGTACCTCTTTCTAGCCTTAATATACTTAAGGAATCAGCTATTTAGCTATATATATAGCCCCCTTAGGGGTATAAAATATATAGATTACTAGGGTATAGAAGAGAAATATATCTAGGTAGACTAGTTAGTTAGTTAAATTAAATTAATAGCATTATAATTAAGATAAATATATTTATATTTAATAGGTTAGGGTAGGTATCTAGCTATAGGGTATATCTAGTAATAGGGTGAAATATATTATTATATATTAGTTAAGTATTAAAAACTAAACTATCTCTAGGATTTCTAATTAACTTCTATAAATCTAGTAAATAAAATAATACTTTATAAGTATCTAAATAAAAGACTTTACTTAAGTACTAGCTTTTCCTTTATTACCCTCTAGTTCTTAGATTTCTTTAATATTAAGAATTAAAGTAATAATTATAACTAAGGTATTTAACTTCTTTTTAAAATATTTATAGATTATATATTGTGATTCAGAAGGGATCGTATGAGTTTTTATTTAAACAGGGTATATACGGATATATAAGGATAGATACAGGTATCTAGGACTACTAATATAGTATCCTACGGCCCTATTCGGGTCTATCTAATTCCGCATTCTGGTCTAATCTATAGATTATATATCTATAATAAGTCTTATAGATCTTATCCTCCCCTATTAAGTTAGAGCTAGTCTCTAATTCTATATTTTTATATATAAGTTCCCTTATAAGGTAGTAATAGGTCTATATACTTTAGGTTCCTTCCTTCGTTTATCTAGTCCTTTTACCTAATTAGGTAGTATTAGTAAGATATAGTAAACTACTAAGAATAGCCTAAAATAGCTTATAAAAGGCTTTCCTTAGGCCCTTATAAGTAATAAAATATATAAAATAGGGTTATACCTTTTATTCTTTTAATAATAAAGGAAATATTTATAAAAATAATAGGTAGTAAGATTTTAGAGGGTAACCCCTCTTTTAGTACTTTATAAGGTTTATTTAAAGTTTATTTAAGGGTATTATAAATAAAGAAGTAGCTAAACTTATAGTAAATAGGATATTTATATCCTTACCTAACTCTTTATAATCTTATATTATTCTTATATAAGTACTATAAATAAACCCTCTAATATCCCTATAACTTTATTTACTCTTACTTTTCTTCTTTTACCTTTATAACTTTCTACCTTTACTATTAATATACTATTTTATAAGTAATTTTTATTAATTCTAATAAGGTTTTATTAGTTTTAAGGTTCTTAGATTTAGTATATAGCTTAGCTTAGCCTATTCTAGACTAATAGGGCCTTTTTAGCTTATATCTTAGGTATATACTAATATTTTCTTAGGTTTATAGTATTTTTTCTTTTTTTCTTATACTATATTTAACTACCTAACCCTAATCTAGTCTTATAGGCCTTTATCTTTATAAATACCCTTTTATTCTAATTTATCCTAGCCTTATAAGTCTAAAACTAATATTTTTTTAGGCCTTAGACCTATTTTTAGATAATTACTATTTATTCCTCTTTATATATTCCTCTCTTATTAGACCTAGTTATATACTTAATCTTAATATCCTTATATACTATTAGTTTAGATTCTAATTATAATAGTCCTAATATATTTAAGTAAGATTTTATAATTCTTAATTTAGATAAGGCTAAGCTATTAGCTATAGCCTTTAATAGTAATAATAATAGTAATAATAGGGGTAATAAAGCCCCTACTAACCTAAATATACCTATTCTTAACCCTACTACTAAAGCTATTAGTAATATATCCCTATCTCCTATAATTATCCTTAATTTTATAGCTCTAAAAATAACTATTCCTAATCCTATAAGTTTAAAAGTAATTATTCCTACCCTTATAAATCTAACCCCCCTTATATATATTCTTATTTTTAATAATAATTTAAGCCTAACTATTAGTATATAAACTACTACTAACTAGCTAGCTTATAAAATAAGTTAGATTTCTAATAGTATATAACCTTTTTAGCCTATTTTAGGTTCTATTATTAACTATTTATAGCTACTTACTCTAGTATAGCTATTAATAGCCTACCTCTTTTTACTCAAATAGTTTATTTAGGTATTAACCTTTAGTTTACCTAGTTAATCCTTATCTATACTACTATTAATTAGTATTTAACTTATATTAATTCTACTTATATAGCCTATATTAGCCTCCTTTTATATTTTATTATTAGTTAGATATATAATTACTAGGCTTTAGTTAAAAGTAAATATACTTCCTATACTAATAGAAATAGTCTATTTCTATACTATTAGATCTTATTTATTCTAACTAAAATATAATTAGCTATTTAATAGGGTTAGGCTTATATAAATTATAGTTTCTCTTTTATAAATAATAAATATTTATTTTATCTTAATATAGAAATAGGTAATTTTTCTTATTAGCTAATTAAACTTATTTAGGCTAAAAACCCCTCTAATCCTTCTTTATAACTTTTAAAAGCTACTATTTATTCTATTATAGCCCCTACTTTTAAGAAAAAGAATAAAGGAAAGAGTTAGGCTAAGCCTATTATAACCTTTAAGGCTATAAAAGGGCTATTAAGGCCCTTAATAGTCTTATTATAGGCTCTACTACTCTTATAATAGCTACCTTTATTCTTATTATAACCCTTATTACTTTTAATATAAAGTATAAAGGTTATACTATTAATCTAAGCTTTTTTAAATAAGCCTAAAAGGAGGTTACTATAGCTACTAATAAGACTAAAGAGTATATACTTTATAAAGAAGGTCCTTATTAAGAAGGTTAGAAT
Organism: Penicillium expansum; assembly: GCF_000769745.1. Lineage (NCBI taxonomy): Eukaryota > Fungi > Ascomycota > Eurotiomycetes > Eurotiales > Aspergillaceae > Penicillium > Penicillium expansum. The sequence continues at coordinate 5,178 of NW_015971507.1, forward strand.
AGTTAATTTAGACTTAAAAGGAGATAATAATAATAATAATAATAAGAAGAAGTTAAAGAGTTCTAAAGGTATATTTATTAGGTTTATATAATTTTATAATAGTATATAACTAATAATTATAAAGGGGGTAGAGTTTTAGTTCTTTTCTTTTTAGTTTAAGGCTTAATAGGCCCTATTTCTACTATATTTAATATTTCTTTAATATTATATAGCTTTTATATACCTATTTTTAGCCTTATTAGCCCTAATAAACTCTATTATATTATTTATTTCCTTATAGACTATTTTATAGTAGATAATATTATTAGAATAATAATAGTAAAGGGATATACTAATTAATCTAAGTTTATTTAGATAGGTTTTCAATAAATATCTTTTACTAATTCCTATCTTAAAAATTCTATTAAATTAGTATTATCCTTAGATTTATAGTTGTTTACTTTTAAATCTTATTTATTTATACCTAATAAGCCTAGTATAGGTATATTTATATTACCTTTTTACTATAAGATTATATAATATTTAAATTATCTTTTATATATTTAGGAATACTTTAATTAGGTAGCTTATAGTAACAATAGTAGCCTAAAGGTTATATATAAGTGTTACGCACTACCTAACTGGTTATAGTTATATTAGAAGCTTTCCTATTATACTTGCCTATACTGGTCCTCTAACGTTAATGATCTATCTCTTAACTGAGCTATTACTATATATAGTCTTATCTAGCCTAAGTCCTTTTAAGGGTATTAGGGAATAATACTAGGTAGAGCGCTAGGTAGAACGATACCGTAGTATTAGTCTACTTATAGGTATTATTAAGTAATAATATAGTAAGTAAGTTAATAAGGTTATAGGGTAAATATAAGTAATAATATATAATTAAAGATAAAGAACTAAACTCAGTATATAAAAGAGTATCCTTATATATCCTTTATTCCTACTCCCTAGGATATACCCCTTTAGGGTATATCTACTAAAGTTATAGTAACTTCTTACTCCTACTTAGTATTAGTAAGGAGTTATAATTATATAATCTAGGTAGTTAATGTATTTCACCACCGAGTGGTCCACACCCCCGAGTAGTCCACCCTACCTAGCCTATTAATTTTAAATATAAATTTCTTAACAAAAACTCCATTAAATTAAATATAGTAAAATCATCTATCTAGCTAGGTATCTATTAATTTTATATCCTATTTCTCTATAACTACTATACTTTAGCGGGGCCTGTGTACGTGGTTATAAAGCCGGCGAGGGGCTTCTTTATAGAGGGGAGGGAGGTACTTTAATAGCTTCTACCAGCTTAATAATTAATTAAGAAGCTTCTTATACTAAGAGGCCTTCTTCGGTAAGGATCTACCTCCTAGATCTAGTATACTTTTACTTCTACTTCTTATTAGTAGTACGTAATTCCTTATTTTCCTTAGCGAGTAAGATAGTACCTTACATTATAAGATAAAAGCCTTTTATAAGCTAGTTTAATATACAATCTAATAGGCTAGGTAGGCTCTAAGATCTTATATAAAGTAAAGCTTTAATTAATAAAGCTTAATAATATAGTTCTTTCTCTATAAAGGGGGTTTTTAGTATAAAATTCCGGCTTAATTTACTACCCTAGCTGACTAAGGGGATTAGGGTTTAAAGCCGAATATTAAGCTTTAAAATCACTCTCTCTAGTTTAAAAGGGACTAAACCGGCTACCCTAAAGCTATTTTTAATTATCTCTGATTTAAAAGCTTTAATTTATACAAGGGGGTATACTTTAAGGAAGTTAAGTTTATTAATATAGTTAATCTTATTCTATATCTTAGTTTTAACTATCTAACTATATATATATTTTAATACTATAAAATAACTAATATCTAGAGATTATAAAAGATAAGATAAATATAGTAGTATATAGATTAGTATTACCTTATTTTACTTATAAATTATATTAAATTTAGGTATTAAATAACTTTTATAGCTATTAAGTATTAAAAGCTGATACTCCCCCTTCGTATATAAAGAAGTAGTAGGAATAAAGAGCTTTTTAAGCTAATAAAAGCTAATTTTATTAGAGGTCTATCTATTAGGACTAACCTTAAAACGCTAGTCCCCTAGGAGGCCTTTAAACTATAAATTAATAAAGACTTTACCTTTAAAAATAATATATAGAGGAAGAACCTAGCTAGAAGTATTTATATACTTAACTATAGTTACTTATTTATAATTTCTAGGTTATAAAACCGGCCTCTAACTGTAATATTCACTCCTTATAATAACCCTTATAGTTATAGTTAATCCTATTATAAAGCTAGTCTTATTAAAGTTATAAATATTATTAGGATTAATTCTATATTAAAGAATTATCTTTTAAACTAAATTAAACCACTCCCTAATAATTTTAGGGTCTTTATATTTCGTATACTTATAGTTATACCGTTTTAAGAATTAGGAGGAGAGAAGAGGATATTATTTAACTAATTTTATAACCTAATTTTAGCCGACCGAGAGAACTAGGGTAGTTCTACGCTTTTAAAGAAAAAGATCCGCTATTTCTTATACTATAGAGGGCCGGGGGGCTAATCTATAAGAATCTATAAAGAGGATCTATTTTTAAAGAGATTCCTTTTCAATTTTAGTTAATTTAGAGTAATTAACGCGAGAAATCGCACGGCTTAGGGTATTCCCTAGTCGGCGGAGGAGAGTCGACCTTAGGACTTTAAAACGGCGCGCCACTTTATAAATTGAAGAGATTTCTTGATTCTTAAAAGCCTAGATTACTAGTAAGATCCTACCCTCTTACTCTATTGAATTTCTAGAGCTTTAAGTACGAATTAGTGGCATAGTAGGTGGTTAAAGAAGAAGGGATTAAATTAATTGACGCGTTTTTAGTAGGGTAGACTACTTAGGGGTATAGACCACTCGGTAGTGAAATACGTTAAGAGTACTCTAAGTTCTTATAAAGTAAAATTACTATTTACTAATTATAAGCTAAAAGTAGCCACTTTCTAACTAGCCTTTTTTTATTATTATACTATATATAAGTAATAATTAATCTCCTTAATTAGCTTTTAGTAGCCTATTAGTATACCTTATAGGTTACTACTAGTTAGTAATAGATAAGTCTATAATATTACCTCCCTCTCTTCTAAGGTTTTATCCTTAAAGCCTATAAAGTTATAGTCTCTTTTAGGTAAGTAAGATTATTTTTCTCTTTTTCTTTCTTTCTCTTACCTTAATTATATATCTTTTATATTATATTAGTTAATAATAAGACTTATAAAAAGAATAAGCTTATCTAATATAATAAAATTCTTATTTATAATATTCTTATTAAAAATCCTTATAAGTACTATACTCTTTATTATTATAATTATATAAATAGAGTTATTAAATAAAAATTATATAGAATATATTTATTATAATTATAAATATATATACTATTTCTATTCTAATAAAGAGTAGAATAACCTAGAATTAGTTTACTCTATAATAGCGTTTTAAATTAATTCTACTAAAAATACTATTAAAAAGCTATTTACTAAATTATACTAATTATATAAATATTAAAAATTCTTTAATAATTATAATTAAGGTATAATTACCTATACTATAAAGGTCCTAAAGACTTTAGATATTAAAGATCCCTCTATTTCTAAAGATCTTACTAAGTTAGATTATCTTACTAATAAGTATAATATTTAGATTCTTATTACTATATTAGAGAATCTTACTTTAACTTAGATATTTAGTCCCCTATCCCTTTCTATCTTAAAAGGTATAAATCTATCTTTTTTAATTAGTAATTCTTTTTTAATTTCTTTTACTCTAAAGTCCTCTTTATATTTTAATAATATTTCTAAATAAGCTAATAATAGCCCTTTAGGTTTATAATAAGTTCCTATATATTTTCTAAGGTAAGATATCCTTTCTATTATACTAAAAATTATTACTAATTATTATATTATCTATCTATTAAGATTTATTTAACTTTATATATATCTTCTATTTCTTTAATTTCTATATTTATTATAAGTTTAATATTTTCTAATATAGATTTAAGTAATAATATATAAAATATAGGGTAGAGTTTCTTTATACTTTTAGGTAGTTTTAAATAATAATTAATTAATCCTATTTTTTCTTCTATTTTAAATAGTCTTAGTTATAGGTAATCTAGCTTATTACTTAATTACTTAATTTTAATATTATAGTATAATAGGTAAACCTTTTCCTCTTTTTTTAGATTAGGTCTTTCTTAATAGTATTTATTATAGTATTCCTTTATATATAGGTTAATAAAATTAATATCTTTAGATAGTTATATATATAACTTTTATAGCTCTATAGCCTTTAGTCTTACTAATTCTACTATAGCTACTTTACTAATTAGTTCTTTAAATATTACTAAGTAATACCTATAATTTATAAAGAATAGTATTTTATTAATTATAAAGTATATTATATTATTATATATTAGTTATACTACTATTAGTAATAGTCTTATCTAGTTATCTTATTAATAATTTATATAATACCTTAGGTACTATTTTAGTATTTAGTTTACTCTTTTTATTTATTTATTAGTTTATAGATAGTAGGTAGTAGAGAGTCTAAGCTTAATCCTTATTTAATCTATAAATAACTATTATATATTTAATATAAATAGTAAATTATATTAGATAATCTATAATTTATAACTATATACCTTAGTATAATATTTACTATCTAGTTAGTATTAATAGTTTTTATAGTTAGGATTATATAGGTATATTTAGTAAGCCTATTAACTATAACTATAATTATATTATATTATCTTTTAGAGACTAGTAACTTTATAATAAAGTCTATTATAATCTATTCCTATAAGTTTATTAGTATTTCTAATAGTTATAATTCTCTATAAAGTAAATATTATATAGGTTTATTTCTCTAATATATATTATATATTCTAATATAGAATTAGATCTTTTAATATATATTTAAAAAATAATAATTTTATATAATATATTTAATAGTCTTTTCTACTCTTATATATCTATAAGTAAGGTTATTATAGTATATTTATATAACCTTATTTCTTAACTTATTCAAGATATATATTAATCTATATATATATAGGAGTCCTATATTATTATTTATAAGTTTACTCCTTTTTATAATAAGTTTATTAATTATATCTCTTTCTAATATATCTTAGATTTTCTATAAAAAGTTATTATTTATAATCTTTATAATTATAGTTAGTAGTTATTAGTTATATAAAATAGTACTATTTAAGTTTTATTTTAATACTATAAGTTCTATTAGTTTAGTATTAAGTTTATAGTCTAGTTATCTACTTAATATATTAGTTTAGCTATTTTCTATACCTTTATAATATTTAATTCTAAAATTATATTATATAAGTATTTTAGCCTATTATACTTATTATTAGGTAAGAACCTTTATTATTATAAAAAATATAAGGTTCTTATAATCTAATTTAACTATTATAGTATATTTTATTCCTTTTAGATATACTTTTTAGACTTAGAATACTAATATTATAGCTAAGAGTTCCTTATTATATATATTATAGTTAAGCTCTATAAGAATTATTTTCCTTAATTAAAATATAACTAATTAATATTTTCTATTTAATCTTAATTATATTAGCTTTACTTCTAAGATATAGTCTAATATATTAATTTCTATAATAATTAGTTTATTATATATAGAATTTATATTTCTTTAATTTAAGAGTAACCTTAGCTTCTTTTATATTTTATAATATAAGTTTATTATATTTAATATACTCCTTTAAGGTCTTTAAAAAGACTAAGATATTATCTAAGTATACTATTATAAAGAGATCTAGATATTCTTTAATAGCTTTAATAATAATTAAATTTAGATATTAGTAATCTATATAAAGCTAAAAGTTTTTATCTTTCTTTAATATAAAGATAATTAGATATCTAGCTAATAATTTTAAAGGTTAGATATAACCTTTTTTAGGTTCTTACTAATATATTCTTTAAGTATTTCTAACTCTTTCTAAGATAACTAATAGATAGGTTTAAAAGTAAGTTTAGTATCCTCTATTATATTAATCTTATAATTAAATATCCTATACTTAGGTAATACTCCTTCTATTAGTATTATAAATATATCTATAAACTTAAGATATTTATTAGGAATCTAGGGTTTATTAGTATTTATATATAGTTTCTTATATTTAATAGTAATATATTCTTTTAATTCTTTTTTAGTTATATTAAGAATCTATTCTATAGGCTTTAGAAATAGTTCTATTATTATCTTTATTTTTCTATTTCTTAGATACTAGTTATTTTATTAAAAGATTCTCTTTTAATATATCTTATAGCTATTATAATACTTTATATATTTATAATAATTAAATATAATTTCTCTTAATTACTAATTAATACTTAGGTTATACTTCTTAAGCTATAAAATACTTAATATAATATTATAGTCTCTTATTTCTAAAATATTAAACTTAATTAATGACAGAAATCACCGGTATTGCAATGTATGGTTCAAAATGACAGATATATATATCTCTAACTGACTAAAATGACAAATTCCTCTATT
>NW_015971508.1:0-46079 GCF_000769745.1 Penicillium expansum
AAAGGGGATGCGAGGAAGGTCACGTGCGCGCACGTGATATTGACCGGGCACTGGCCCGTTACACTAAGAGTTCCTTATTATATATATTATAGTTAAGCTTAGACTGCGACAACGCCCACGAAAGTGGAGACACTTTTAGCGTCGCCAAGATATATGCGGGCACTCTTGGCAGAGTGGATACTGCCAAGAACTACTTATGTACATAAAATAGCCTAATAGGGTAATTTTTGCATTAATTTTGCATATCGGTGGGCGATGGGCGTCAAATTTCAAAAGGCCCACGGGCCGTGGACACTTCCTAGTGCCCATGGACGGGCGATGTCGCAGTCTAGTTAAGCTCTTATAAGAATTATTTTTCTTAACTAAAATATAATTAGTTAATACTTCCTATCTAGTCCTAATTATATTAGTCTTACCCCTAAAGTATAGTGGGTATTCTAAGTTCTTATAGAGTAGAATTAAAGATATTAGTAATATAGGAGAGGTCTAGTTAAGAGCTTAAAGGAAATAAAAAAGGCCCTATAGTATATATACTAGGTTAAGATATAGTTAATATAATATAAAGGATAGTATAAATAACTAAGGGAGAGTATATAGTAGACTGCGACAACGCCCACGAAAGTGGAGACACTTTTAGCGTCGCCAAGACATATGCGGGCACTCTTGAGTCTTGGCAGAGTGGACACTTCCTAGTGCCCATGGACGGGCGATGTCGCAGTCTAGTCCCCTATAATAAAACCTCGCATGGGTCCTGAAGCAGAGATGTATTCAGTGAGGATAAAGTTAAGGCTTTCTAAAGGAACAATTACTCGAGCCGCGATGCTTGATGGAACAGACACCAGTGTTGCGTCAACTTCTCTGATTTCTGCCACCCAAATATCAGTCGTCTTAATTTCCAAGTTGAATGCACAAAACCACCTAGCCATCCCACGCAAAACCCTGAGGGATCAAGGACACTAGCACGCATATACGATAAAACTTCAATCTTAACGCTATCAATTCAAATTGGAGACGCATAGTTCATTTACGAGAACCAGACGTGGAGGTGAAATTGATGGAATTGAATTGAATTGATCAACAAACATGATGGCACGCATCGTGCGGCTTGTCACGGGCACTCCCGTGATTTGCTCTTTTGGCGGACCTCATCTCCTTGTCACGCATCGGAAGTCATCCTAGCTGGGATGTTCAAGAAACACCTTCATGCCAAGCTTGAATTTGCAGCCTTGATAGATGGCAAGTCCATTATATGTTCATACACGCGCTTCCCTTTGCCCTCGAGGACCTCTTTTGCGTAGTTCTCTAGAGTTTTTCCCTTGATGTCGGGATACAAATCCTTAGCCAGCAAATAACCAAGATACTGAGCGTTTTCAGGTGTATTGTCTCCTCGAACACCGCAGGAGTACCAGTATTGAAGCTGCGCCAGTGTAATGAATTCCACCGAGTCTGCAGCTGGATGAGTCACTTCGACGGCGTGTACCTGGGCAGCGATATCCTCTGCCGTGACCTGGAAGCAGTCAATCATCAGCAGTATTCGAAAACGGGCGATTGAAACTACTTACATATTTGCGTGAGACCTTTTCTCCGCTCACCTTCTCCAGCAGCTCATACATCTGGTTCGGGGTAAACACCTCATTATAGGCGAAGACCATACGGTTCAGCGTTCGTGGGTCCGAGATTATGCGTGCAACATATGTCGCAACATCTCGTAGATCTGTCAATGCAGTCGGCACATTGCCATCTCCAGCAATGCCATCTGAGGTCTCCATAACGGCGTAATCGATGCGGCCGGAGGGGAGACGAGGCAAGTTAACTTGATACCACCAGCCTACATCGATGACAGTGTATGGCAACTTGATCTTCTTGATGTGATTGAGTACGTCCTCTTTCTGCAAACCGTGTTAGAATGCGTATGTCCCACGATCGTGCCCGTTGCATGGCTTACCATCTCCCTTAATAGCAAGGCACCTTTCGGAGGGGCGATAGTTGCGAAGAAACATGGCAAGTATCGCCTAACTCCTGCAGCTTTGGATGCATTAATCAAAGCTTTCTCGGCCATCACACCGCCACCGTAGATGGTCGAGATTACTACGTCGATTCCTGCTAACACTTTCACCAGAGCTTCCTCATCACCTGCAAGATCTGCCGCCACAATCTTGACGCCATCGTTCGCCAAACTAATGACTCCCGGCTTCTGGAGCGACGATGGTCTCGTCAAAGCCGTCACTTCCTAACCATGATGGTGTCAGTATGTGTCTGCCAAACAAATCCTTTGGCGTAAACGGGAACACGCACATATTTCGGATTGGTTGATGCAAGGAGACCTTTGACTATGATGGAGCCAGTCTGACCAGTTGCCCCGAGGATTGCGACTTTCATGTTGCTGCTGTAGTATGATTGAGATATGAAATTGAACTCGACAGCGTCGTGTTTATTATATAGCGAACTTCAGATGTGGGCCTGACAAATCATTCAGTCTTAACAATATGTGGTCTTACCAATATGTGGTCTTACCAATATGTAGTCTTACCAATATGTGGTCTTACCAATCATGTGGTCTTACCAATCATGTGGTCTTACCAATCATCAGGCCTGATATCGTACAAATTACCACCACTACCGCGAAATGTGGTACTTTGCAGAGTGATTGACTTATCAATTAGTGTCTGTTGTCAAATATTAGGTTAGAATATATGGTTGAAACCGGGTATTATACCACGAACATCATGCGACTTCGAGTACCAACAAAAGTGCATAATATAGTTAGTTATCGACGATAACTAACTAAAATGGTGCTGCGGCGGTGCTGCAGCACTAAATTTGGTGCTGCCTTGGCGCCAAGCCATAACGTATTTCACAACCGAGCCGCCACCCCAACCAAAACGCCTCCAGGAATTAGATCTTACTTAGTTTAACCACCCACCATGCCACCAATTCGCTCTCAAAGGTCTAAAGATTTAATAGAGCAAGAGGGTAGGCTTTCTTTTAGCTATCCAGGCTATCAAGAAGCAAGAAATTCATACTGTTGCTGCGGCTACCCGTACTTTTAATCTCCCGCGTTTAACATTACGCGACCGTCTCAATAGCTATACTGAACGAAGTACTATACACGCCAATTTATATAAATTGACTGCAATTGAAGAGGAATCTCTTAAAAAACAGATTCTTTCTATAGAACCTCGTAGAGCAGCCCCCCGGCCCTCTATAGTACGAGAAATAGCGGATCTTCTTTAAAAGTGTAGAACTACTATAGTTCTTTCGGTCGGCTAAGACTAGGTTACGAACTTCTTTAAAAGACATCCTCTTCTCTCCTCCCGATTCTCGAAACGATATAACCAGACTACGATATCGCCCGTCCATGGGCACTAGAAAGTGTCCACGGCCCATGGGCCTTTTGAAATTTGACGCCCATCGCCCACCGTTATGCAAAATTAATGCAAAAACTACCCTATTAGGCTATTTTATGTACATAACTAGCTCTTGGCAGTATCCACTCTGCCAAGAGTGCCCGCATATGTCTTGGCGACGCTAAAAGTGTCTCCACTTTCGTGGGCGTTGTCGCAGTCTACTCAGGGATGTGCTCAGTTTTACTCAGTGATCAAAAAGCGGCAAGAGGTGAGCACTAAAACGGAAAGGGAAAGGTCTCGAGTGCCAGCCATTATCCGGTAGATATGTGAAAGTCACGATTTAATTTCAAACAAGATATGACGTCACTGATAAAGCAACTATACTATATGACCAGGTGAGGGGAAAGCCAAGGAGATGTAGCCCATAGTTGCGCAGTTCTACGACTATAATGAAGGGGTGACTCAAAAGGTTCCGATCAGCAAGTGGTCGTCTTCATTTGTCAAATGACAATAAACAAGAATAATCGGCCGCATTTTGTGGCCTTGTGATGTCTTTTTAGTAGGTCTTTCTAGCGGGTCTTTCTAAATGTCTTTTTAAATATATGTGAAGGCGGTAATTTGTGCAAGAGACTTTTCTATGTATAACTAAGGAAACATGAAATCAACCTTGGAATTCGTATAACGTTCTTGCGTATCCCCAAAATTGGGAGGAAGAGAGGTCGCGGACGAGCTCTAAGCAAGGTAGGGGCTGGGGGAGGTGTTCACGGGGAATTCAAATTTGAATAAGACCCAGTTGAAGGCTGGGTTTCATCTATATCTTTGAGCCCCTGATCCTGGGGTAGGCCCCAAAAAGAAAACTCCAAGTAGACAGAGCATACACCATGTTGCTAAGCCAAAGTATGGGAGCCCAAACCAAATGCCTTGTAATTCATACCCAGTGAAAAAAGGAATGCTAATGCCGGCCCTGCGAACAGGGAGCCGAAAGTTTCTGAGATCCCGATCATCGTATTCATCTTCGACTTATCCCGTGATGTCATATAGCTCATAGCTATGGATCGGCATATGGAGTTCAAGCCCGCCCCTGATGTCTGAAGTATCAAGCCAGAGATTACAAGGCCTATGTGAGGGGCTCCTGTAAGAAGGGTCCCGAATATCACAAAGCAAGCCGAGGCGCGTCCAAGTATTAGGTCCCTGACAGCTGGCCGCATGTACTTTGAAAGCAACTTTGATAGAGCAGGAAACACAACAAGTAAGATGAGCATCTGAGAGATTCCACGAGCTGTAAGGAGATAGCCAACGTCTGCCAACGTCCGGTCAAATCGCTTGCTCACATATTGCATGAGTAATTGTCCATAGGCTAGACCCTCAGAAGTGACCCTGAGATAAGTGACCAGGATCAAAACAGTTGGGAAGGAGCGAAGCTTCTGGATGGATGTTTTAAGACCGGCCAAGAACTGGGGAAAACGTAAAGTGAACGTACTAGTTGTAAGCTCGCCCCATTCTGAGGCATTTCTCTCGGGGTTGTCTTTGAGTGTTATTATCTCGGGGAGGAAGACCAGCAAGCCCATACTGGCAGGAACAGTCAAAGAACCAATAATAATAGGAAGCCAGGGTGAGGATTTCTCCATCAGTCTAGAAGACATCACTGGGCCAGCTGAAGATCCGGACAAGCTTCCAAATGCCATCACAAAATAGGAAATTGTTCTAAATCCATGAATTTCAGTGGGCTCAAGGCCGCTTCATATCGGAACGTAGCATACATATCTGTGTCAGGCACCAGATCCGAAGCCAGTGAATATAGGCTGACATTGATGACAGTGCTTCCACCACCAATGAAAGTGAATAGCGGGCCCAAGAGGACGTATTCGATTGCCAAAATATTGGAGAACTTCAGGACAGCCAGAACATAAGCAAAGTACAGCGCAGTCCCCGTGGTTGATAAATATATGATCGGTTTGCAACCCAACCTAGAATGATATTCAACGATTTACATTGCTGTCCCCTCCAGTAGGTACTTTGCGGAACTCACTTATCAGCCAAGACACCGTATGGGAATGCAGCAATGAGACCTGTTATGACATATTAGTACCCCGGAACCCTCCATCAAGGTACCAGTCGCTGTGGCTGGCATACTGGTCACAGACTCTATCATTCCCACTATAGCGTTGAGATATGCAAGCTTGGATTGGACTCCGTCAGCCTTGCATGTTGCTTTATCGATCAAGGAGTCCTGTCGCTCAATTTCATCCAAATACCGATCGCACAGGTTATCTTCCATCAGCTGAGTCAAGGGAACTTGAATCATCACAGTAGCTCCCGACAAGAAAAAGATGCACAGGGACAAGAGGAAAGTTGCGAGGCGAAATTTCCACGGGCACAGTAGTGATGTGGACCTGCGCTGCCCCAACAGCGGAGCGGTCTCGTTTTCATGATGCATCGATGAGAGGAATAGCAAGAAGACACTAGGTGATTCAAAAATTTAACTGAAGGTCTGCAATCACTGGAGATGAGGGTTGCAAAAGATAGGTCCCAACATGGTGTTGCAAGCTGCCCCGATCTACAGAAGATGCCCGCGACAGGGATGCAATCACGGCATCTTATAGACCTTTGCGCGATCACTGCCGCAGGTTTTCTTTTTATAGGCGAGTCGATCTACAATAACACTCCGCCTATATGCTGACAGATTGCGTCAGTCTTGTTTAAGGCCTGGATTTTCAATATTACACCTGCGACCTGCTTTAGTTGCTTCAGAAAGCGTTCCGAGAGACAGTGAGCTTCCAGCAGCAACCATACTCGACCTTACTAATCCCTATTTCTCTTACTATGTTTCTCTATCTGGGGTACAGTCGCAAAAGTCCAGCTTTCATTCCTGGCTTCAATTGGGCTGTTTGTAATCGTGCTTCTGGATGCCGCACGCGTTCGCATTTTCTGGCTCCCAACACATAGGGCCTATTCAGCTTGTCTCACAACAGCTTTGTCTACCTAAATTAGGGCTACTTAGAAAATACCCATTGCGCCATTTCCACCCAGGGCAGGAAAGCCCAATTGTCTACAGAAAGCATCCTGGAATGCTGGGTCTCGTGACAAACCAGATGTAGCGCATACACCCATTTCAACAAGTTCCATCTTGCGCAGCCTGGCTTGAAGCACCGCGCATGTATCAGCCCAGGCACAAACATTGCCCGCAAGACCTTCAAACAAGCTGTAGGGCTCATCAGGCATGCGATAATCTTTGTCAGAAGATGCAGGCGAAGTGTTGTATGGCTTAGTTTGACGTGCATGCAACATGAACGCAAGTGCTCTCGAGAGGAAGAAGTCACTGGTGAGTTCTTGGCTCATCTCAACATTTGGAAGTGCTGGTAGTTGATTACGCTGGAGATAAAGTGTCCGGGCCTCGTTCAGTGTCTCCGAGTGGTATTCAAAACAATCATGAAGGAGAAGCCATGCCCATGCATTGCCAGCTATGCCATGACACAGACTGCCTCCCTTCGAAAGCAGACCTTCTTCCCATACACGCTCAGTGCCCAGGTATATGGCTTGATCCCAACTTGGATCCCAGTGAGCGTGGGTTAGGGATTTGTTTTTTAAGGCAGCTCCTAGGAGAATCAACAGTCCTGGGCTCCCGTGACATAGTTGAACTAGTTCTGAGGATGACTGCTTGGAACCATATGGAGGTAGTGTCATCGGGAGGTGGCCATTTGTAGATCCAGATAGCTTGCAGAGCGCAGTGATAGTGCCACCAATCACAGGAAGATAGTCTGCAAGCTCTTCTGGCTTACACGAGAGCAGGATGGTTAGAATACCCGCTAAAGCAAATACTAGCATTAGTTTTTGTAAGTCCCAGATAATCGCCTGAAAACTTACTTATTCCATGGACCCTGTACATTGTCTGTTAGCGATCTTATACCATCTAAGATGGCTCGAGATGCACTTACGCCCCAAAACAGTAATGACCCTCCATCCATGCATACATCAATGGATGTGCGTCTTGGGTTTCATGTTTTTCGGTGAATTCCTTGGATCCTTGTCGCCCAGCATCGAAAATCACTCGGATCAACTCAGGAATTGCGCCCAGCACAGGTGAGAGTGCTTCGTGGGTCTCTTGATCAAAGTTATGAGCACGAATGTTCAAAAGGGCCCCAAGCAGCCCTGCTCGGCCAAATAGCATCTCATCTCCGCCCATTTTTCGGCTGTTATGGGTAACAAGAGGTTCATTCTGTAGTGCCCACTGCATGGCCTCATGAAGGCAAGTGATATCCACCCTTGTGATGCCAACACTGACATTGTCTTGCCAATTATTCCGTGCAAACTTACCTAAAACACGCAGAATGACAGCAGTCACAGGCGAAGATGAACCAACTGGAGACAATCGGGAGGCTAGCAGAGGAGTGTCCGGGAGGCTTGATGGAATCCGTTGTAGTGCATAACGACGATAGTCAAGAGAAGCAGCTTTGGATTCTTCTAGCACCGAGGACTGATAATCTAGGCGTAGGAATGCCAGAGCGATACCTTTATCGGGTGATTAGATGATCGTGGCTTTGAGAAGCGGGGGTGGGCCTTGAAATACCGGGGAAATCTCTAAATATGCCATTTGGACGCCATGTTTCAGGCAAGGGTGTGTTCTCCTGTATCAACTCGGCACCATTGCGAACAGCAATCCGAAATTCTTGGAGACTCTCAGAAAGAGTGGTCGCATTAATTGGTAGCGGGGTCAAAGTATTCTCGAAGTATTGCGGACGCTCTGCCATGGTGAATGTTTTATATAGCTATAGGCTGACGAGGTATTTGCTAAGATATGGCGTGATATGAAGAAAGGAAGCTCAGTTATGCAGGTCTGAAAATTTGCCGGTCTGACCAGGACTCCCCACTCTCCGTACTCCGTATTGCTTCTTCCATCATACAACGCACATACCCTGGACGGCTCAGCTAGCCCCAAAACAAATTCTAGCATCTTCTCCACCAGTAACGCTAGTTGCATTCAGCGCAAGATGAAATTATAGTGGGACCAAACATTGGCGTCCTATCAAATCCACCGAAGCTCAGCTACACAATCCGTCCACAATAACAAAACATGCATACTACAGTGGAGTATTTTAATACTAGGATCTTCGATTGGGCGTACGATGTATGTATACGGCTCTTCTAACATATATAAATCCTGATAAACTAAACTTTAATACCGATGGGACCCTGAGGAATATAAACACGCACTCTGTGGACTGCCGCACGCAGGCTACACCAGAACACTATCTCTATAAACCGGTGATTTTCTTTCATTTTTATACTACAATGCGTCTAAAATATCAAAAAAAGGACAACAGTTTTAAGAGCTGCTGTTGTTACATGTTGGATCTTTATAATATATCAATTGTATGGCACAGACCCAAAAATTTCACCCAAACCTAGAGTTCGCACCTTGAGCCAATGCGGCACCCCCTCGGCTACACACTGACAACTTTGATTTTGTGTTGTCTGTCCAACCATTGAACCTCTTCTGGCCCTTGCGATTCAACAGTACTGAGTGCATTGTGCCGCAAGACTCAGGATCACCCTGCTTTGTTCACTTTATGCCAAGGGTCACTGTCATTTCAAGAGATCCGAAAAGAGAGACAGAAACATTCTTAGAAGGGTATGTGGTATTTAGCAATTGTTAGCACTCGATTCTAGTCCTCGAGGCTTGTGTCAAAAGGGGTAATATTATTGGATAGGATATAAGGCTATATCCTATATACTAAATAGTATAGGCTCTGTCTGAAGACTATATATTCCTAGACATAAGTAGTAATTATGGATGGGTGTTAAACGCTAAAAAAAATACCAAAGAAAAAGAGATTCGCCAGATTTCTGGACTTGCAGCAGGGGCCAATCCCAAAGTTCATCATTGCAACGAAAGGCCTCCCGAGACAGTGTAAGGTTATAGGCGCTTTGTAACGTGTGAATGGACAGCCAGATATTACAAAGTCGAGGGAGTCGAGGTCCCCATGCGTCCCTCCTCAGCCATTTTCTCCTTGTTCATGGTGTCAACGGTGTCAGAGCGGGTATCGCTGGGGGGGGAGGAGTCTTTCTCCACAATGTTGGCCTCGTCCGAATTCGTCGTGTCGACAGCATCTAAGAATTGTCAGCGTGTATTCGTCACAAAAACAATCAATCACGTTAAAATGACGACAAGACTTACCAGGTTGAGGCTCCTTGGGCGGGGGACAGTAAAAGCCAACAGCGAGGCAGATAATCATGAGAATAATCTCCTCGAGGACGCCCATGCAGAGATTGACGGTGGGGTTGGGCTCAAACAAGTTGAACCTCTCGATGTCCGTGTAGTCACCCAAGCAGCCGTAGATGGTACGCACGATGAGCAGTGGCGCACAGGCGTAGACTGAGTACAGGATGATCTTCTCGTTGCGAGGCATCTCATTGCGGTAGATGGTCAGGTACCCCATAATGGCCAGCATGAGACCCAAGCAGCCGACGAACATGCCCAATGCAGCTTGGAGCATGGGGGGGATGGTGTAGCTGTCGAGGGCCTTGATAGCGCCGGCGATACCAAGGGCCAGCCCGACCAAGCTGACGATGCTGACAAAGATGAAAATCCATTTGGAGAGCTTGTTGACCGAGACGTTTCTGAAGAAGACATGCCTACATCAGTTTCTAGTCACGCGTAGGTGGATATCAGGTTGCGACTTACACTCTTTGCAGCAAACCCACGGCAGCCAGTGTTAGGGGAGCGATGCCCAACAAGTCGCATGTGATTTTTGTGGTGACAACATCGATCGAGTCGTCAGTGATGGTGATGAGCTGGCATACAGCGCCGGCGATTCGGAGACAGGCGAGGATAATGAGGAATCTCCAACATGATGCCACGGCCTTCATTCCTTGCTGGTAACACAAAAGGATGGCGAGGGCAAGGCAGGGCACGAAGGCGATGAGCTGCAACAACGCGATACCATCTTCATAGCTAAACGCCATCTTAGATCGAGAGGGGCCGGAGCGGCGAATATAGCGGGCAGGTGTCTTGCTGATGGCTGATTGATGGGCAATCTAGATTACAAGGTCAGGGCAGGGATTGAAGACCCTGGAAAAACGGTATGATCTGATGAAACAAGTATGAAGGATAGATAGGGCGAGAGTTGGAAGTTATTCAAACACCAGCTCTTGCCTTGGAGGAGAAAACGATATGAGGGTAATAAATAAAACGTCCAGGGGGAATATAAGAGAGCGGCCTCCCGTGTTGGAGCAGGTGTACGATGAAAAGATTGCAATGCGTTCGGGCTGTGCACTTGAACACAATGACGAACGAGGCATTCAATGACAACTTGAGGGATTCGGGGATCTTCATGTGGAACAACTTAACATCGAGCATACCTCATTAGGAATAGATTCAAGATGTGGCGGCAATAAATGGGTGATGATGTGGATACCTGCCGCTCTGTCGGCTAGTCTACAATGGGACTAGCTGAGCATCACCCCAGAGATCTCCTTGGCGGTAAGGGGTCCCCTGTCATCTTTTGGGCTCTGCCTAGCAGCCTTACGCCGCTATTCCGTTTCCGTCACCGTTTTGTTCCTTTTGCCGAGCTATCCATTTTGGGTAATATTTCCCATCCCCGCAACTCTCGTCTCTTACAACATACCTCACACTCGGTTCTAAAACGCGTATACGGACTAGCCCCATTAGTGAGATTGATCAATGCAACCACGAGAAACACGTGCAATGCCCGTCTCCTTCCTTTGAACAGCGCCTAATTTACGCGTAGTTTCTGTAACAAGCCTATTATCTTACTAGTGCCGACTGCCAGGGACCTCCGTTATCCACCCTACTTTGTCGTTTCCCAGCGGGACTAGCACTTTTCTAGATCGTTACTACACGTTACTACATGCAGACAATGTCAGTCCGGAGGATCATGAATTACGGTTTTGTTTCTACTGTTAGCAAATCCCCCAGCGGAGATCCGGGCGATATCTAGCCAGGAACACTGCTGACAACGTGATGGCATTCCCTCTATATAAAAGAGAACAAGACGGGATGTCTGCTTTGTGGGGATGAACATGTTTTGAAGATCCATCATCTCGGCCTTCCATCGCCCTGGCCTTCTCATTCTTTACATAATTAGCCGGCTTTTGTTTTCCTTTCACCACCAGAAAAAAAAATAAAAGACCAATATATCACAATGGCCGAGACCGAGCAGCGTCAGCTCGCGTATTGGCTGGAGCAGCTCGAGGGAAGCCAGCCCGCCGAGCTGCTCTGCGACAAGCCCCGGCCAGCCATCTCCTCTGGCAAGGCGCAGGTCCACCACTTTGCCCTCGATGACCAGCTTTACCAGGAGCTCCAGGCCTTCTGCCAGACACATCAGGCCACTCCCTTTGTGGTGCTCCTCGCCGCTTTCAGGGCGACGCACTACCGCTTCACCGGTGTCGAAGATGCCACCATTGGCACACCCATCCCCAGCAACACCAACCTCTTATGCGTTCGCACCACCGTCGAGCCAGAGGACTCGTTCTATGCTCTCGTCCAGCGCGTCCAGCAAACAAACAGCGCGGCCTCTAGCAACCAGGATGTCGCCTTCCAGAAGATCGTCTCGGAGCTGCGTCCTGGCACCGCCGACCAGTCCCGTAACCCGCTCGTTCAGACGATATTTGCAGTTCACTCGCCAGAAGATGCCAACAGCCCACGGCTCGACGGTGTGACGGTAGCCACGTCCAAGTTTGACATTGAATTCCATCTCATCCAGGAGACTCAGCGTATGAGCGGTCACATCATCTTCTCGGATGATCTGTTTGAAGCTTCGTCCATCCGCTCCGTCGAGTCCGTCTTCACTGAGGTCCTCAGTCGTGGCCTCAAGACACCCGAGGCCCTCGTCTCGACACTACCTCTCACCCAGGGTCTCTCAGCACTGGCCGATATGGGCCTCACAGATGTTGCACGCACCGATTACCCGCGCGACTCCAGCGTCGTCGAGCTCTTCCGGAGACAGGTCTCTCTCAACCCCGACGTCGTTGCCGTCAAAAACGCATACTCGTCTTCTCAGCTCACGTACGTGGAGCTGGACCGGCAATCGGACCAGCTCGCCCACTGGCTGGTCCAGCGCGGGCTCGCCCCAGAGACCATGGTCGCGGTGCTGGCGCCGCGGTCGTGCGAGACAATCGTGGCCCTGTTGGCCATTCTCAAGGCCAATCTGGCATATTTGCCTCTCGACGTCAACGTCCCCGTTGGTCGCCTCGAGAGCATCCTCTCCGCGGTCCAGGGAGACAAGCTCGTCCTTCTCGGCACCGGCGTCACGCCTCCCGCTCTGCAGCTCAAGGACGTGAGCTTCCGCTACATTGCCCAGGTCCTGGACGAGCAAGGCCAGCTCTTCGCTGGCACTCTGCCGACGCCAACGGCTTCTAGCCTCGCATACGTCATGTTCACGTCCGGGTCAACGGGCAAGCCCAAGGGTGTCCAAGTGGAGCACCGCGGCATCGTGCGCCTGGTGCGCGAGACCAACGTGGCCTCCAAGACGCAGTCAAGTGGCAATATTGCGCACGTTGCCAACCTGGCCTTTGACGCCGCGACATGGGAAATCTACGCCGCGCTGCTAAACGGCGGCACGCTAGTCTGCATCGACTACCTGACGGTCGTTGACCCGGTCACTCTGGGACAGGTGCTGCAGCGCGAGGCCGTGCGGTCCTGCATGCTCACGCCTGCTCTCCTCAAGCAGTGCCTTGCCAGCGCGCCATCTGCTCTCTCCGGCCTGGAACTACTCTTCGCTGCCGGAGACCGCTTCGACCCACGCGATGCTGCCCAGGCCAAGGGCATAATCAAGGGTGACCTCGTCAACGCCTACGGTCCCACGGAGAATACCACCTTCAGCACTATCTACAAGGTCCCGGCCAACGAGAAGTGTGTCAACGGCATGCCCATCGGCGTAGCCATCAGCAACTCGGGCGCCTTTATCATGGACCCGGAGCAGCGCCTCGTGCCTCCTGGCGTCATGGGTGAGCTCATCGTCACTGGCGACGGTCTCGCCCGTGGATACACCAATGCGGAGCTCAACAAGAACCGCTTCGTGCATGTGACCATCAATGGCGAGTCTGTCCGCGCCTACCGCACCGGTGACCGAGTGCGCCACCGCCCTTCGGACGGTATGATCGAGTTCTTTGGGCGTATGGACTTCCAGGTCAAGATCCGTGGTCACCGCATTGAGCTGCCCGAGATCGAGCATGCTCTTCTGCGCAGCGAGTCTGTCACCGATGTCGTGACTCTGGTGTACCAACCTGAGGGTGAGCCGGCGGAGCTTGTTAGCTTTGTCACTGTTCAAGGTGATATCGCGGATGCCGCTGCTCAGCAGGACTCTCAGGACCAGAAAAACGCCGGCGACGGGGGCCGGTCGAAAGAGTCTCTGACCAACAGTCCTCTGCACCTTCAAGAGGCCCAGGTGGTCGAGGCTCAGCTCAAGACAGCGCTACAGGCCTCATTACCCAAGTACATGATCCCTGCACGCATCACCGTGCTGGACAAGATGCCCATCAACGCCAATGGCAAGGTAGACCGCAAGCAGCTGGCCAGACTGGCGAGCGAGCTCGCCAAGGCGACTAAGGGCTCTCGTCAGATCGTGGAGCCGCGTACAGACCTGGAGCGTGCCGTGTGCGAGGAGCTCTCCAGTGTGCTCAACATCGATGCTGTCGGCATCACCGACAACTTCTTCGACCTTGGTGGCCACTCCCTCACGGCCCCCCGTGTTGCCGCGCGCATCAACCAGCGCCTGAATGCAAATATCCTCCTGCGTGACGTGTTCGCTCACCCTGTGATTGCTGACCTGGCCAAGAAGGTTGGCGAGTCGCTGGGCGATTCGCCCCGGGACAAGCTGGACCAGAACTCCGGCGAGGACGAGGCCATTGAGATCGAGGACGAGGAGGAGCTGCTGACCATGCCGCTGGCCACCAAGCTGCGACACTTCAACTCTGTTGCCCGTCCGCAGTGCGTCAAGTCGCTAGGCATCGCCAGCGAGGACATCGAGCAGGTTCTGCCCGCCACCGGTGTTCAGACCCGCATGCTCGTCTTCGTCGAGGAGGCCGAGGAGATGAACATCACCAAGCCCTGCATCGAGCACTTTGTTTACCACGTGCCCGACGAGCTCGACTCCGCCCGCCTTAATCAGGCCGTCGTCGACGTCACCAAGCGCCACGACGCCTTCCGCGCCGTCTGGGTGCAGGTCGAGCACCCCCTGAGCCCCTACGCCCAGTGCATCCTCAACCCTGCGCACCCCCGTGCCCAGCTGCCCATGGTCCACAGCGTCGTGCACGAGTACGATACCAGCCCGGATAGCCTCTGGGAGCAGACCATCAGCAACGCCCAGCGCAGCGCCGAGGAGTACATCCGTCTGGACCGCGTCGGTGCCGTTGTCCACGTCGTGCGCTCCGCCGACAATAAGCACCACGTCCTCATCTTCTCCCTCTTCCACCTCATCTACGACGGTATGAGTCTCGACTTCCTGCGCCGTTCGTTCGCCCAGGCGTACGAGGGCGTTCCTCCCAGCAATCTGCGCCCGGTCAGCATGCGCTTCCCCGTCGAGGAGCACTACAGCACCGACTGGCTTGCTACCAGCATTTACTGGATGAAGCGTCTCGCCGGTGTGGCCCCCTTCAAGGCTGGCCAGACGGTGCTCAAGGGTGCGGTTCCCGGACAATTCACGTCGGTCCGCACCACCCAGGACACCGCCTGCGAGATCCTCGAGTCCTCCATCAGCTTGAGCGAGCTCTTCTCCCTCAGCAAGAACAAGTTCCCCTCGCCCATGGCCATTGTTCAGGGTGCCTGGGCCATGACGCTGGCGCAGACTCTCGTCAAGGCCAAGAGCGCTGGCCAGGAGCCTTCCGCGGCCAACCTCGACGTGCAATTTGGCAGCGTCTTCCACGGCCGCCACAGCCCCGAGGCCCTCCGCTGCGTGGCCCTGATGCTAAACGTCTTCCCCACACGCATCGTCTTCTCAGACGCGTACAAGAGTGAAGAAAAAGGCGGGCCCAAGAAACGCACGCACCGCGAGATCTGCCAGGAGCTGTTCACGCAGTACGTCGACTCCCTGGCGTACTCGGAGATGCCCTGCCCCACCATCGACTTTGCCAAGCTGACGCGCCGCTTCGACAACACTATCATCCTGCAGGCCTACCCCAAGGAGGAGGTCGATGTCGACGCCAGCGGGCTGCCCAAGACCACCATGGAGACCTTGCCCGGGTTCACCCGCGAGGAGAACCTGCAAGATCCCTGGAAGGAGAGCAATCACGGCTACCCGATCTTGATGGAGCTCTGGCCCGGGCGTGACAACGAGGATGAGAAGTTCCGCCTACGTTGCACGTACAACAACCGCTGGCCGGGCTACGAGTTCATGACTCAGGAGTGGGCCCAGGGCTTGCTGCTGACCCTGAATCATGCACTCAATCAGATCTTGCACAACCCTGATGGGGAGTTTGACCCTGTGGGGCTTGTCGAGGCAAGACAACAGTAGATGTTTATAATGAGTGGTGAAATGGGATGATTCTATCCCTTAGAAATCCTGTATATAATTTCGAAATTTGGTTTAGATGTTTGGCTTTGGGGACCGACTGTTTTGTCATTTTTTTCGGTGATGCTTCTTGTTCTTCTTCTTCTTCTTTTCTGTCTTGTAAATCTTTCATGGTTGCGACTATTAGCTTGCTTCATTTCTAGTTCAATTAGATCTTCGCCATTCAATTTAATCTCTGAAGAGTTCAAAGTGCTGTTGTACATTGCGTACCATAAGTTTATTTTTACAAACCTCTTGATATGCTGCATTCTTTAGTGCACCAATGTGCTGTTTATTGCAATAATACGTCCTATCGGATTCCGAAGTACTACAATTACGTCAAACAACGCCATTGCAAGTGGTGCAGTCGTTCCTCTTTGGCCGCCTTGATTGCTGCCTCTAGATAAGACCTACCCTAGACCAAGCAACTGCAGCACCATCATTACCCCGTTCCGATTTATTTTACCTATGCAAGATTTCAATGACTCTTGTGGACCTTGGGCAACTTTCTTCGGTTGATATTGATGTTCTTCGTCATCAGTTTGGGTACTTCTGCTCGTTTGTAAAAGAACCTTTTTGCTCATCGCGAAGAAATTAAGGATGTGACATTTTCAGTTGGGCAATTATCTATCTCGCAAGATTTAGTGCTTGGTGTCAATTCTAAGTAGAGCTCCGCAAAGCCCATAAGGCCCATAGCTAGGCTTTGGGCCCTAGCTTCGGGCCCACCGGTGGCCTATGGGCCTAAGGAGAAGCCCACTGCGGGTTAATGGGCCCATTCGGCCGAGAATTTAGATGCCAAGTAAAGTTGAACCCCCTTTTAAGGGTTTTAAAATTACCCTTCGTTTACCCCCGTTTCTAAGCCTTATTCTAAAGGTAATATTTTGTTGATTTATATCATTTAGAATCAATTACTAGCTATCTCTCTAAATCACGTTTAAAAACGCGAGAAAGCGCGTTATTTAGATCATTCATAAATTACAGAAGTTCACTTGGAAAGTAGCACTACTCCTATGTAACCCTAAATATATATCTTGTCAAAACATTGATATTCACTTTTTTTTCTTCTCGTACTATCTTAACCTCTACCGGTCGGATTTTACTTAAAATATAAATATATACGGCGTACTTATATAGCTATTACTTTATAATAGATACTAAAAATTTAAATTCTATATATAAATGGAAGGTTAGAATACAGCGATTATAAGATGCCGGAAAAACCCCTTTTGAATGGGATTTAATGGGGGCCTCATAGTGCAGGGATGCTACCTAACCAAAAGTTCCCCCCAATAGGCGAGACTACGACTTGCGAGACTTGGACATTTGCACAAACACTTTAAAAAACTCTTCCAGATGAGGCGTTTTGGTTTAACATTTGATTTGTGATATTTGTGTAACCCTATAGTACAGTCTATGTTCTATATGCAGTTTATCGCTGTATGGAAATATCTACAATTGAATGATGCTTCCATACCATCAACTCAATGGTGGACGGAGGTTGCTTGATTCAACAAAGTTGGCAAAATTATCTGCCTGCGTAAGACCTAATTGGCAGCTGATTCTGCGCAACTGGGCGGCAGTCCACGCACGGGTCTCGTGGCTGAGGTTGTGCATGCAGCCCACAGTGAGGAGAACCCAGCAGGCAAAGTAGCCGCCGACGGCCGAGCCGGCGTTGTTCTTGGAGCGCTCATGCTGCTGCTGCTGCTGCTGCTGCGCCTGCAGCTCCTGCGCCGGGGAAGTGCCGGAGCCCATGAGCTGGGGCACGGAGGCGAGCATCTCGTCGCGCAGGCGGACGATGGTTTGGGTGGCCTGGTGCAGGCGGTCGGCGTAGTTGTTGGCGAAGAACCAGTTGCTATCGGTGGTAGCGCCGCGGAGGAGGAGGTGGCTGATGGCGTGGTTGGCGAGGATACGGCAGACGCGCATGCCGTTCCAGACGGAGGCGACCCAGACATCGTGGTAGATGTGGTTGACGTCGCGCTGGATGCGAGTCGGATCGTAGCTGTTGCTGGACGAGTTGGATGTGGTGATGAATTGCCACTCGGAAGGGCACTTGGAGAAGGCGCTCTCGATGCGGTAGTCAATCTCGAACGCCTGTGAGAGGTAGCGCTCGAGGTGCTCAATGGAGATGTTGGTACCCTTGAGAGGACCCGAGAGCATGGAAGTAGAGGCGGGGGAAGAACCGGATGCAGTAGAAGGGGAATTGGAGGAATCGGAAGGGGTTGCGAGAGCGGAGGAGGAGGAGGAGGCGCCGGAAGATTTGGGAAAGAACGAGTAGCCGCCAGGGGAAATGTGCTGGTAGAGATCCAGAAGCTCGACCATGCCGCTGCAGGTGACCCAGTAGGGATCCGAGACGCTGATGGCGTTGGCGGCCTCGATGCGCAGCATGCGTAGGCCCGAGGGTATGGGGGAGCCGGAGCGCAGGCAGTTGGTGATGAGCTGGGAGAAGACATCCTTGAAGATTTGTAGGCCGGTCGAGGTGGAGAACTGGGAGCGGCCGCGCAGGTTGAGGAGCGAAGTGGCACCCTCGATGTGGTGCTTCCAGCCGTCGATAGAGGCCTTGCTGAACTCGTAGAGGGCGAGGACGAGGACAGAGACGATGGTGCTGTCGCGACGGGCGGCCTGGGGGTCGGCGAGGGCGAGATTGACACGCTCCATGGTGCGGGTGTACATCATCATGGACCGGGTCAACAGGTCGGTCTGGCTAGTGGTGCGAGCGAGCCCACTGAAACCGACAGCCAGAATGGCACACTCGAGCATGTCATTGCCGCCGTCGTCTTGCGCCAGCATGGCCGGAGCGTAGTCGAGGAAGCCGGAGGAGGGACCGGACTGCCGAACGACGTAGTGAGAGAGGAAGAAATTGAGACCGATCATGACGAGAGGCAAGGAGAAGGGACGCGCTATGACCTCGGGCTGACTGCTGGTGAAGTTGTTGTGTCCTAGCCGTTGGCGGTCGCCGCGGTTGCTGCCTTCATCAGGGAACTGATCGAGAGCCACATCGTCGCCGCCTACGCTAGAAGCTCCAACACGGGAACGATGCCCAGACACGGAGACAGGAACAGAAGCAGCGGATCTAGGACCGTCGCTCGATACTGGCATGGCGCTGGGCGAGGCATCCTGGTCGAGGGAGAAGAGCCCAGTCTCGTGTGGGTTGAAAGGGTCGTGGAAGCTCATCAACTCGGGCATGAAGTTGCCGCCGGCGAACATCCCGGCTCCGACATCGACGTCGCTCATGTCCAGCATGGTTTCATCGACGACACCGGAGGGGTGGCTGGCGTGATAGTCCGGTGCGAATGTGTTTTGTTGTTGGTTCTGTGCCTGTGGTGGGGCTGTGCGCTCCACCGAGAGGTGGTCGGTTGGGGTGGCGGTTGAAGTCCTCTTGGAGACTTTTGAGCGGGCGCGGTTGATGACCTGGGTGCTTTCATCGCGAAAGATGAGGCTTGAGGGATCTCTATACCCGGGGCATTTCTGACCTGTGCGACAACATTGACCGCATTCTGGGACTGCTTTGTCGCACTTTTTTTTTTTGAGGTTAAATGTAAGCCAAAATGTCTTACTTTTTTTTTCCCTGATGATTTTCTGTCTTTTGTAAAGGGGCGCAAACAGTAATGACTTACTCTTCTCTTCCTGGCGCGACAATTATTACAACTTGTTGAAGGACGACCGCAGTAGACCATGATAGCGATTCTACCAAGAGGTGATGATGATTATGGATGGATAGGTGGGGAAATGTATTAGGCATCAAGCCCAACGCATCGACTTAGTACGTAAATAAGAGAGTGGGGACCATCCCGTTCCGCGTGGAGACACAAGCCCTGGAGGTAAGGCTGGATGAGGTGAATGCCAAGTAACAAGTTCGGATAACGATACGGTTAAAAAAGGACTGGGAAGAGAAAGCAAGACGATAAGACGATTTGAAGTGGGCGAAAAAGGTTGTAC
Source organism: Penicillium expansum (assembly GCF_000769745.1). Taxonomy (NCBI): domain Eukaryota; kingdom Fungi; phylum Ascomycota; class Eurotiomycetes; order Eurotiales; family Aspergillaceae; genus Penicillium; species Penicillium expansum. The sequence goes on from NW_015971508.1 coordinate 19,790, forward strand.
CTAAACACACACACACACACACACAATTTATTAGCGCCCGGCGGCTAAGCCCGAAAGGTAGCTATCGTGGTGCAACCTTGGAAATTGGTATGATGTGAGATGATCCCCCGTTATCTGCTTCTAGGTGGCTACATTTATATGTATGTAACTAAGGCCTTGGCACGTGGAGTCTAAGCCACGTGATGGCAACAGTTGCCACTTAGGTACGGAGTATTTGAGAAAGTCTCGTCCTGAGACTATACAAATGTAATGAATATACGGAGTATTGGTTCTCTAGCTCAGAGTGCCATAAAAATCTAACAGTGAATGTTATGCGTTAGCCTTTCTTTGTACTCGCTAGAGGCTAGATTTGAAAAGGGTTGATAATATATACTATACTGCTAACTATTGTGACTCTTTATAAGGCGTGCTTATCCCCGGCTATTTGTGCTTTAGTCGGGATCTCCGTCTCACCCTTCTAGTCGTTCGATATAGAGTTTTCGGCTAGTTTAGCCTCGTTAGCTTAGCTAGGAGGTATCGGTATTTTTCTAACGGGTAAGTAATACTCGAGGAATTAGTACAAGATATCTTGTATATACTAGATTTGCTTTGGATTAATTGTATTTTAGAGTATCTAGAATCTAGCTAGGAGGGAGTTTTTACTAGCTTTATTAGCTTGGGAATCCGCGATCTAAGTTATACACGCTCTATCTATTGCATAGACTTCCGCAGAACCCAACTTGGGTCCAAAATTCCGACAGAGTAGCGTTGTAAAAAAGAAGCAAAAAAAAGCAAAAAAAAAGGAAAAGAAAAAGGAAAAAAGAACAGAAAGATAAGCAACGGCCTAGACCCAAAAGTTCGACACTACTGATCCACCTCGTAAACGAGCTTGAAACCGCTGACCTCCTTTCTCCGAATCATCTCCAATCCTTCCAGGATGCCGGGAAACCCGCCCGACATGACCTTGGCAGGGTGATTTTTGAGCTTGCCCTCGAGCAGGTGCTTCTGAGCGCCGCCGTAGAACTCGTCAGCAAAGATACGCGCATCGGGGTCCGCGTCCCGCCCGTAGGGGGCCATCCAACCACTGCCGCGACCCTTGACGGTGGAGCCCAAAATCCAGTCGGGCTTGACAACCTTGCGAGTGGCCTGCGCCTCGGGGTACGGGTCCAGCGCTGTGTAGCGGCCGCCCGCGCGGCCAATGGCATCGTAGCACAGCTTCATGGACGAAGTGGAGGTGATGCAGTCGATGGCGTATGCCAGGGCGTTCTTGGTGTAAGACCTGATGTCCTTGGCGCAGTCGGCGGACCGGTAGTCAAACGTCTTCTCGGCGCCGTAGGAGAGGACCAGCTCCTCGTGCGACGGCGAGCAGGTGGCGATGAGCCGGAAGCCCGCCAGCTTGAGAAGCTGCAGGGCCATGGTGCCTGTCGAGGTGCTACCACCGTTGACAAGCACGTAGGGCGGGCTGGCAGCCGAGTTGGGCGCGGTCAATGACCCGGGCACCTTCATGGAGCGAAACAGGGCGATGCCTGCAGATGACAGCGACGTGCCTATGCAAGCGGCATCGGTGAAGGACATGTCATCTGGCAGACGCAAAGCCTGGGTGGCCACGGTCGAGGCATACTGGCAGAAGCCGCCGCCGCTAGGTCTCTTACGGTCCATGCTGTCTGCGGTGCCCAGTACCCGGTCCCCCACCTTGAGGTCTTCCCTGGTGACGCCGGTACCAATGGCGACGACGACGCCGGCAAAGTCGAAGCCGAGAATGGCGTTGGGCACAGCGAAGCCCTTGGCCATCTTGGAGTCGACGGGGTTGAGGGCCAGCGCGGCCGTCTTGACAAGCACGGAATCTGGCTCCAGGTCGATTACGGGCACATCCTGCGAGATGCGGAGAGTGCCCTCCTCGTCAACAGCGATGATGGCGGTCTGCGTCTTGGGGATGGAGATGGTCATTGTGAAGGATGGTGGTGCAGGCGGTAGTGTTGGTGACGGTGGTGGCGACGTTGATGCTGTTCTCCTTGTTGTTGTTGATTGGCCAGGGAGAGAAGGGAGAGAAATAAAAGGATTATCGAAAAAGACAAGAGGAGAGAAAGAAGTATGGGAATAGTTTGTAGTCGTCGTAAACCAGCGATAGCATTAAAATCGTACCCAATATCTTAGTAACAACAATATCGACATGTCTTTTCACGCGGAAATTGTCGACTGCAAGATCTATATACACGGGTGCGATCTCGTACAAGAGTGGCTCGGGGCGGGCTGAGATGGGGAAAAAGGTAACCTCTTCTCTCTTCTGGGGATTGGCTTGAGAGTTACCATCACCGTCCCGTCCGGCTGTCGCACTCGGGTCAAGTTACTCTAAGCAAACAACTCCACATTCCCATTATGGCAAGTCAAGAGATGGCCGCTTGTGTTGGCAAGAAAAAGGATGATGATGTTGTCTCAAAAAAGAAACAAAATGCCAAGGCGGGATATATGGCCAAAAGCGAAATAGTTGTGTGGGGATATCGCTGATACCGGAGTACGTGTACCTTCGTGGGTTGTAAATGAGAATCACAATTGGACGTTGCTTGAGTAAGACAAGCTCTGATGAGATGCGGCTGGCAATCCATCGCGGCGGGAAAAGAGATCATATCGGGTATTAGGGATGAAGAATAGGTGGTACCTCATTCCCGTCGGATTTGGCCCCAAAAATCCTGTAGGATTTTGCCCCAAAAACTTTGTAAGATTGAGCCCCAAAAAACTCGGTAAGATTTAGCCCCAAAAACTCTGTATGATTTGGCCGCTAGACTGCACAATTCTCCCCTGTGACGAACTGGTTTGAAGCGTTACCTAGGTATATACGTTAGGTACGGCGGATGCTATCGACACTTGGCCCGGTGCCGAGCATTTGCCCAGCAACACCCTGGGCTTCTTGGCAGAGGCACGGTTCGGATCTGCCGACCTGGGCACAATGCTTAATCTTCCATACCGACAGCCATGGTGTCTTGCCAAGGCTCATCTATGTATTTAGGTCGTCTCTGCCGAACAGGGGTGGGCCCCACACATGTCGGTAACACACAACCTTATTCGCTCGCTCGGCTTTTCCCGTGTTCTGTCTGACTCATGTGGGCCCCACGAGGGTAATTGTCCGAGCTAGCAGCTAGCAGTCAGCCCTAGAAGTAATGGTGCGACTTGCAAGGTTGCGACTGGAGAAGCTGACAAACCTAATGCAGCCTCCAGGGCTTGCCTCGTGGATTACTCTACCTCCATCGCCGAAATGCAGGTACTTTACAAACCATATGTCATCAGCACATTATACTGCGGGTCGCTCAACATTGAATAACCTGATTAGGAAGATTTAAGAGAGAAAATATTGAGGGAAGTTCACAAATTAGAACTCGTAGATTACTGATTTAGCCGAATGTCCGTGGGGCGCGGAGGTACAGACACCGGAATACTATATCTGTGGATACATGTATTATCTAGTTCCAGAGCCAGCTCTTTCTTCATCGGGATACCACCTCCACAACCAAAGGGACACGGAAGGTCAAGGCTTCACATCAAGGTGAGCTCTTGAGGTAAGCCACCTGAAATTGGTCAGGGCGAAAGCATTGGTTCGCTCGATGGAGACCCTATCTGAAGCTGTCAGGTTTAAACATAAAACCTATCCATCATGGCATCTCAGCTCGTCTTGATCGTCAGTGCTTGCGGCTTCAGTCTTTTCCCCTCCATTCGACATTGTCTGGTCTAATACCTGTACCAAGTCTCACCAGGCCTAATCTTACCAAGTCTCTTTGTGCCTTTTGATTCGAGTCTAGCTACTTGAACATCTTTTATACTATTCAATTCCATTTACCAGACAAGTCAAGCAACATACACACCCTACCTATACCCCTATTGTATATCACCTCCGTCAAAATGTCTCCTTCACACAACGAGCCCATTGCCATTGTTGGAAGCGCCTGTCGATTCCCTGGGGATGTAACATCTCCTTCCAAGCTATGGGAACTGCTCAGGGAGCCCCGTGAGGTGGCCCGGCCCATCGACCGTTTTGCGGCCTCGAGCTTCTACCATCAAGATGGTCACTACCACGGCGCCAGCAACGTCCAAGATGCTTACCTCCTCTCTGAAGACCCTCGCTACTTCGATGCCCAGTTCTTCAGCATTCCCCCTGGTGAGGCCGACTCCATCGACCCCCAGCAGCGCACAGTCCTCGAGACTGTGTACGAAGCCGTCGAATCCTCTGGCCTGGTGCTCGAGGACCTGCGCGGCTCAGACACAGCCGTCTACGTCGGTGTCATGTGTGACGACTACGGCAACATTTGCTACGTCGACCAGGAGGCGGTCCCTACCTACGCTGCCACCGGTACAGCCCGTAGCATTCTGTCTAACCGTGTCTCTTTCACCTTCGACTGGCGGGGTCCGTCGATGACCATTGACACGGCCTGCTCGTCGTCCCTGGTCGCTATCCACCAGGCTGTTCAGGTTCTGCGCAGCAAAAACTCCAATGTCGCCGTGGCCGCCGGTGCCAATTTGATTTTCAGCCCGAGTATGTGCCTCCTAACGATCCACCTTGCTACAAGAATGCTTTAGAAACTTTGCTAATCTTCGGACTAAAGACATGTTCATCGCCGAGTCGAACCTTAACATGCTTTCCCCCACGGGCAAGTCCCAGATGTGGGACGCCAACGCCAACGGCTACGCCCGTGGTGAGGGTATCGCCGCCGTCATCATGAAGCGTCTCTCCGACGCAATCAGAGACGGTGACCACATTGAGTGCGTCATTCGCGAGACGGGCTGCAACCAGGACGGTCACACTCCCGGCATCACCATGCCCAGCCAGGAGGCTCAGACCAAGCTGATTCACGACACCTACCGTCGTGCCGGCTTGGACCTGAGCAAGCCCGAGGACCGTCCTCAGTACTTTGAGGCTCACGGCACTGGTACCAAGGCTGGTGACGGCGTCGAGTCCAAGGCCATCTACCACGCCTTCTTCCCCGAGGGTCAGACCACTGACGAGAGTCTGTGGGTTGGCTCCATTAAAACCGTGATCGGCCACACCGAGGGTACCGCCGGTGTCGCCGGTGTCATGAAGGCCTCCCTTGCCATCCAGAATAAGACCATCCCGCCAAACTTGCACCTCAAGACCCTCAACCCGGAGATTGTCCCGTACTACGGCAAGATGCAAATCGCCAAGACTGCCCAGGACTGGCCCGCGCTGCCCGCAGGCGCCGTTCGCCGTGCCTCCATCAACTCCTTCGGTTTCGGTGGCACCAACGCTCACGCCATTATTGAGGCGTACGAGCCCGAGGTCTCTCCCGTGCAGGCTGAGGCTGCGGCCAAGGCTGCTATCGCCTTGCCCCTCATCTTTTCCGCCACCTCGGAGAAGTCTCTCACCAGCCTCATGGCCAAGTACCTAGAGTACCTGACTGAGAACCCCGATGCCGACCTCACCAGTCTGGCCTTCACCCTGCACGACCGCCGTTCCACCTTTGCGTACCGCAGCCACATTGCTGGCCAGTCGATCGAGGAGATCTTGCCCAAGCTACAGAAGGCTGTTGAGGAGCAGCAGTCCGGCAACTCGGCCAGCATCGTCCGCGGTTCTTCGGCCAAGAAGCACCTTCTCGGTGTCTTCACCGGTCAGGGTGCCCAGTGGGCGACCATGGGTCGTGAGCTGATCCGCGCCTCCAAGCTAGCCCAGGACATCATTGGCAAGCTCGAGCAGTCCCTCGCCGAGCTCCCTGCCTCTGACCGCCCGTCCTGGTCTATCATGGAGCAGCTGATGGCTGACCCGGCCCAGTCTCGAATTGCTGAGGGTGAGCTGTCCCAGCCGCTGTGCACTGCCGTTCAGGTCGTCCTGGTCGAGGTGCTCAAGCTGGCTGGCATCACTTTCGATGCCGTCGTCGGCCACTCCAGTGGTGAGATTGGTGCCGCGTACGCCGCCGGATTCTTCAGCGCCACTGATGCTATCCGCATTGCCTTCTACCGTGGTCGCTACGCCTTCATGGCGAAGGGTCCTGAGGGCCAGAAAGGTGGTATGTTGGCTGTCGGTACCACTCTTGAGGATGCTCGCGAGCTTGTCGAGCTCCCCGCCTTTGAGGGTCGCGTCTCCGTCGCCGCATACAACTCCGATGCCAGCGTCACCCTCTCCGGTGACATTGACGTCATTGAGGAGGTCAAGGAGGTCTTGGACGACGAGCGCGTCTTCAACCGTCAGCTCAAGGTTGACACCGCGTACCACTCGCACCACATGATCCCCTGCTCCGCCAAGTACTATGAGGCTCTTGACAACTGCAAGGTTCAGATCCTCAAGCCCTCTGGTGAGACCAAGTGGTACTCGTCTGTGTACGACGGCAAGCTGATGGAGCCTTGCGAGGAGCTCAAGCACACTTACTGGGTCGACAACATGGTCAACATTGTCCTGTTTGCTACGGCCCTGGAGTCTGCTCTCAACAATACCGTACCTCAGCCCACCCAGGTCATTGAAGTCGGTCCCCACGCCGCCCTCAAGGGTCCTGCCTCCAACGTTATCGAGGAGGTGGTCAAGGCTGCGCTGCCTTACACCGGCACCCTTGCTCGTGGGCAGAACGACGTCAATGCCGTGGCCTCCACCCTCGGTTACCTGTGGGCTCAGTTTGGCCGCAGCTCCGCCAACTGGAAGGGTTACTCGCAGGTCTTCTCCTCGAGCATTCCTACCATTCTCCAGGAGCTGCCCAGCTACCCCTGGAACCACGACCGTCTGTTCTGGTACGAGGCTCGCAAGTCGCGTGTCAACCGCCTTCGTCAAGACCCCGCTCACGTCCTGCTCGGTACACGCACCGACTCCATCAACGAGCGCGAATACCGCTGGCGAAACTACATCAGCTCCAAGGAGATCCCCTGGCTCTCCGGCCACAGCATCCAGGGCCAGACCTTGTTCCCTGCTGCTGGTTTCCTCGTGATGGCTGTTGAGGCTGCTCGCGTCGTCGGCCGTGACCAGGCTATCCACGCCATTGAGCTGCAGGACTCCCAGATCCACCGCGCCCTGGCTGTCAACGAAGACAAGAGTATCGAGACCCTCTTCACCCTGTCCAATGTCACTTCTGTCCAAACGGGTGCAGACACCTCTACTGTCACTGCCAACTTCGCTTGCGATGCCTGCCTCCAGAAGGGTTCTGATGTCTTCACCTCCATCGCCAGCGGTAAGCTCATCATGAGCCTCGGCACTCCCTCTTCCTCGGCCCTGGTCGAGTACCCCAAGGAGGCTGGCCTCGGCATGCTGGACGTCAACTGCGAGGAGTTCTACGCCTACCTCGCCTCCATCGGCTACAACTACGCCGACCTCTTCAGGAGTATCACCTCCATGAGCCGATGCTGCGACTTGGCTCAGGGTGAGATCATAACCTCTACTGCCAGCCAGAGCAGCCCCATGGACGAGTTCCTGCTGCACCCGTCCACTCTTGACGTTGCCTTCCAGGCCATCTTTGCCGCCATCAGCTACCCTGGAGACGGTGCACTGTGGGCTCTGCACATCCCCACAACTATCCGCCGCGTTGTCATCAACCCTGTCATCTGTCCGATGAAAGGTGGTCTTGACCAGAAGGTCCGCTTCTCGGCTACCTCCAACCGCGCTGATGACGGTACCTTCTCCGGCAGCGTTGACATCTTCCCTGTCCACAGCAACCACTCGCTGTGCCAGGTTGAGGGAATGATGGTCAGCCCCGTGTCTCCCCCTACGGCCAAGGACGACCGCCACATGTTTGGCCACACCAGCCGCTGGCTCAGCACTCCTGACGCCGAGGCCGTGGCCAAGTCTGTCTCAATCACCACCGAGCAGGAGCAGGAGCATCAGCTTCTCGACCGTCTCGCGCTCCAGGAGCTCCGGAAGATGGTTGCCTCTGGTAACTCTGAGCACGCCCATCTGCGCACCTGGGCCCAGGGTGTCCTCAAGGTTGCTGGCACCGACGTCTCCACTGACCAGAATGACAGCTCTAGCGTCACTGTTGACGCGGCTTCCACTGCCGACCTTGCTGTCCTCAAGGCACTTGGCTCTGGCGAGTCCGGCTTGCTGAACAAGTTCTACGCCTCGGCGTTCGGTGCTGCTGAGGCTCGCAGCTCTTTGATCTCGCTGGTTCACCAGATCTCCCGCCGCTACCCTCACATGCGCGTCATGGAGCTCAGCGCCGGCAACGGTGCCGCTACTAAGCCTCTCCTGGAGACTCTCGGTGCCTTGTGCTCCGCCTACACCGTCACTGACTCGACAGACGAGCACTTCGCGGCCCTTAACAAGGAGCACGGTGATGATCTCTTCACCCAGACCCTGGACTTGGACCAGGACCTCGAGGAGCAGGGCTTCTCCGCCGCCAGCTTTGATCTTATCATTGCCCCCGCCGGCCTCCACAATGTGCAGGACCGTGCTCAGGCCATCCAGAAGCTGCGATGGCTTACCAGACCTGGTGGTTTCCTCTTTGTCCAGCAGATCACCAACGCCAGTGCTGCCCACGTCGGCCTGACCGTGGCCAGCTTGGCGTCGGAGACCGAGGTTCCCGAGCTGTCTGAATACGATGCTCTGCTTCAGGATGCTGGCTTCTCCGGGATTGACTCTGTCACTCCGGACTCTGTCAGCCCCTTCAGCGTCTTCGTGTCTCAGGCCGTCGACGCTCAAATAAACGCCATCCGTGCTCCTCTGACTGCCAGTAACAAGACCACCATTGACCAGATTCTCCTCATCGGTGGTCGCCGTTTCCAAACCTCTCGTCTGATCGACAACATCAAGAACATCCTCGCCCCGTACTGCGACAACATCACGTCGATCCAGAGCATGCGCGAGTTCAAGTCGTCCCTGCTGGCGTCTAGGCCTCTTGTGATTTCGCTCACTGAGCTCGACGAGCCCTTCTTCCAGGACCTGACCGACCAGAAGTACAAGGCCCTGCAGACTCTGTTCTTCCGCTCGCGTTACATTGTCTGGGCCACTCGCGGTGCCAACGGCGATAACCCTTACGCCAACGTCATGAAGGGTGTCGTCCGCTGCTTGCTGATCGAGATTCCTCACCTTCACTGCCAGATGTTCAACATCGAGGGCAAGGTCAAGATCAACCATCACGCCACCGTCCTGGCCGAGCAGCTGCTGCGCCTGCACATTGCCGACAGTTGGAAGGATAAGATCCCCGCGTACAGCGCTTTGTGGACTTCGGAGCGCGAGCTGATGCTTGCCGACGACAAGCTCCACATTACTCGCTACGACTCCGAGGCCGAGCTCAATGACCACTACAACGTCTTGCGCCGTCGTGTCGTGGCTGATGTCTCTACCGCTGACCGCGTGGTTGCCATCACCGCCGACAAGATGCTTCAGCAGTTCCGCCTCAACCCCCAGGCTCCCATTGGTGCCGAGGAGGCCAAGGCCTCCGTCAACGTCGAGAAGTCCTTGTCCACCGCCTTCAAGGTTGGCGACCTCGGCTACTTCTACCTCAGCATCGGTACCAACAAGGAGACTAGCGAGACTGTCCTCGCGCTGACTGACCAGCACCAGTCTCTTCTCACCGTTCCTGAGTCCCGCCTCCTGGCCGTCAATGTCGCTGCCAGTGAGCGTCGCACCCTGCTCGTTTCCGTCGGTGCCACGCTCCTTGCCTCGGCTCTCCTCGAGAAGTCCACTGCCAGCGACAGACTTGTCTTCCACGAGGCGCCCACCGTCCTGGCCGAGCTTCTCCGCGAGAAGGCCCGCAAGACCGGCGCCCAGGTCGTCTTCACTACCACCGACAAGGAAACCACTGGTCACTGGCAACACGTCCACGCTTACACTCCCGTTCGCGAGCTGAGCCGGCTGGTGCAGGCCAACACGAGCCTGTTTGTCAACTTCTCTCCCGCCACCGAGGGTAGCGAGGTTGTCAGCCGCCTCAAGGCCCAGCTACCGTTCCGCGCTCGCTGCCGCACTCTCTCAGACTACCTCCCTTCGCAGTCCGTCCTCTACTCGGACACGACCGAGGCTCAACTCGCCAAGGCCCTCAAGGATGCCCATGACAAGGCTGTCTCTGAGGCCTCGTCGGTTGCCTTTGACCAGGTTGCCAATGCGTTTGTGCAGCAGCTTGCCGTTGACCAGACTCTCAGTGAGCCCCTGACCACCATCGACTGGACTGACCCTACTCCTTTCCCTGCCAACTTGACCCTCGCCATGGACGAGGTGCGCTTCCGCTCTGACCGCACCTACTTCCTGGTCGGTATGACTGGCAGCTTGGGTTTGTCTACCTGCGAGTTCATGATGGAGCGCGGCGCCAGGCACTTTGCCCTGTCCTCCCGTCGCCCCAATATCGACCAGCGCTGGCTGGACAAGGTCGAGACCAACTTTGGCGCCTCAGTCAAGGCGTACCCGCTTAACATCACCAGTCGCAAGAGCCTGCAGGGCGTATACGAGGAGATATGTGCGACCCAGCCCCCGATCGCGGGTGTGGCCAACGCCGCCCTCATCATGCGCGATGGTCTCTTCATGGAGTCCAACGCGACCACCATGAACGAGGCTCTGGGCCCCAAGATCGACGGTACTATCTACCTGGACGAACTGTTTGCCAACGTCGATCTCGACTTTTTCATCCTCTTCTCCTCCCTGGTGTACATCACTGGCAACATTGGTCAGACCTCCTACGCTGCCGGCAACGGCTTCATGGTCAGCTTGGCCCACCAGCGTCGCCAGCGCGGCCAGTGCGCCAGTGTCATGAACCTGGGTGGTATCAACGGTATCGGCTACATCACCCGTACCGACCACAACATTCTCAACCGTCTCGACATCATGGGCTACGGTATCATGTCCGAGCTCGACTACAAGTACTTCTTTGCCGAGGCGGTCATGGCCGGTCCTCCCGACTCCGGCTGCGACCCCGAAGTCTCTGCTGGTCTCAAGTTCGTCAACCCCAAGACCGACAAGAACCCGCCCAAGTGGTGGGAGGACCCCAAGTTCAGCCACTACGTCATTGATAAGAGCGCTCGCGAGGGTGGTGACAAGGGCGCTGAGGGTGTCCTGTCCACAAAGGCCCAGCTGCAGGAGGCTGCCACCGACAAGGACGCCTACAACATCATCCTAACGGCTCTACAGGTCATGCTTCACAAGAAGCTCGACCTGCCGCCCTCGGAGAGCATCCTATCCGATGTAGCCATTGTTGAGATGGGTGTCGACTCTCTCGTCGCCGTCGACATGCGCTCTTGGTTCAGTAGCGAGTTTGATCACGACATCCCCATCATCAAGATTTTGGGTGGTGCCACTCTTGCTGACCTGGTCGAGGACACTGTTGCCAACCTGTCACCGTCCATTGCCCCCAACTTGGGCGGCGCCGCCGCTGCTGAGGAGGAGCCCAAGGTCGAGGTCGAGACACCTTCTGAGGATGCCACCCCTGCTGCCTCTGACGATGAGCCTATCTTTTCTGATGATGACAGCCCTGCCACCACCGACATTGATGATAGCTCCGTCACTGGAAAGCCTACCGCCGAAGAGAAGGCCGAGACTGACGCTGCCCCTGCTGCGCCAGCTGTCGTTCGTCCCGATTTTGTCCGTGTCGAGAAGATGACTCACGGCTGCTCTCGCTTCTGCTTCCTCCGCCAGTACCTCGAGGATGCCAGCTGCTTCAACATCATTGTCCGCACGCGTCTAACCGGTCAGGTTGACGTGGCTCGTGTCCAGGAGGCCGTCTACAAGGTCGGTGCCCGTCACGAGGCCCTGCGCACCGCCTACTACGTCGACGAGGAGGGCGAGCCCATGATGGGTGTCATGCGCGACTCCAAGCTCCGGCTCGAGGTCAGCAAGATTACCCACGAGAGCGAGGCTGAGAAGGCCCACAAGGAGGTGTCCAAGTACAACTTCGACATCGAGAACGGTGAGGTTATCCGCATGCAGCTGCTGACTGTTGGCCCCCGCGAGCACCACCTCATCTTCGCCGTCCACCACATTGCCATTGACGGCTTCTCCTTCAACCTCATGATCCGCGACATGAACATGTTCTACCAGGGCAAGCCCGTGCCCCGGATTGCCTTGCAGTTCACCGACCTGGCCATCCAGCAGCGCAAGGACATTGAGAGCGGTCGCCTGCAGGACGACATCATCTTCTGGAAGAATAAGTACACCACGCTGCCCGACCCTCTGCCTCTCTTCCCCTTCCCTGGCGTCAGTGCCCGTCTCCCACAGACCAAGTACGAGCACGAGGAGGTCGAGATGGTGCTCGACTCGGAGATTGCGCAGAAGATCCGCACCCTCTGCCGCCAGAACCGCTGCACCACGTTCCACTTCTTCCTCGCCACCTTCCGCCTCTTCCTCACCCGCTGGCTCGAGATTGACGACCTGTGCATTGGTATCGCCGATGCCAACCGCAAGGACATCAAGACCCTTGCCACCGTCGGTTTCCTGCTGAACCTGATCCCTCTCCGCTTCGGCGGCCTCACAGGCAAGGAGACCTTCTCCACCCTCCTCAACGCCGCCAAGCAGACCTCATACTCTGCCCTCAGCCACTCTGCCCCGCCCTTTGACCTGCTGCTGCAGGAGCTCGAGGTGCCTCGCTCCTCCTCCCACAGCCCCATGTTCCAGGCTTTCCTCGACTACCGTCAGCTCGCCCTGAAGACGCCTCCCATGCTCGAGTCCCAGACCGAGGGTGAGAGCAACTTCGGTGCTACCGCCTACGACGTCGTTCTCGACGTCACTGACGACGCTGCCTCGGACATCACCATCAAGTGGCAGACGCAGAAGTCGCTGTACAACGGCCGCCATACCCAGGCCATGATGGACAGCTACATGCACCTGCTGCACCACTGTGCCAAGGGTCCCGCCGGCTCCATCGCCTCCGCTCCCCTCTACCGGGACGAGCATGTCACGGCTGCCATTGAGGCTGGACGTGGTAAGTATTAGATGAACTGCCCCCTACTCCTACTACTACTGAACCCCGATTAACTGTATTGTCTTTCTGTCTGTGTAGGCCCCCAATTTGACAGCCAGTGGCCCGAAACCCTGTCCCTCAAGGTCGACCAAGTCTCTACCCAGTATCCCAACGATATTGCCCTGCGCGACGGCCTCGGCGACTCCATGACCTACAAAGCCATGGACCGCACCCTCGACCAGATCTCAGAGGAGCTCTTCCAGGCTGGCATCCAACCCGGTGACAAGGTCGGTGTGTTCCAGCAGCCCTCGGCCATGTGGATCTGCTCCTTGCTCGCCATCTGGCGCAGCGGTGCCGTCTACGTGCCTCTTGACCCCCGCAACGGCCTGCCCCGTCTCGCGGCCACTTGCGGTGTTGTCGAGCCCAACTCCGTGCTCTGCGACAGCTCCACTGCCGCCGATGTTGCCCAGCTCGCTCTCCCTGCCGGCGTCAGCACCATCAATGTTGACCAGGTCCGCAAGGCCAACAACTCTCCCGCTCGCCGTCCCAACTTGTCCAAGGGCGATTCGTCTGCCATCATCGTCTCCAGCAGTGGTTCGACCGGTGTCCCCAAGGGTATCGAGGTCCGCCACCTGAGCTTGCTCAACCTCTTCGAGGGTGACAGCCAGATCTGGAACCTCGGCCGCCCCAACACCGTTCAGCAGAGCGCCTACAGCTTCGACATCTCTCTTGACCAGATCTTCACCTCTCTCGTCAATGGTGGCAACCTCTACGTCGCTTCCCAGGCCCAGCGCTCCGACCCCCAGGCCATGGCTGAGCTCATCGCCAACAACCAGATCACCTACACCATGGCCACCCCGTCCGAGTATGCCAACTGGATCAACTACGCCGCTCCCACCCTGTCCAAGGCCACGAGCTGGCGCCGCGCCAACATTGGTGGTGAGGGCTGGAACGCCACCCTGCGTGACTCCTTTGCTACCCTCAACCTGCCCGACCTCAAGATCCAAAACTGCTACGGTCCCGCCGAGAACAGCGTCTGGTGCACTCGTCAGCCTATTGCCTACCCTGTCGAGTCTACTCTCATCCCTGCCGGTCCTGCTCTTCCCAACTACTCCTTCTACATCGTGGACAAGCAGCTCAATGTTGTTCCCACCGGAGTCCAGGGCGAGATCCTCATTGGTGGTGCCGGTACCGCCGTCGGCTACTACAAGCGCACCGACCTGACCAACGAGAAGTTCATCGAGGACAAGAACGCTTCCTCTGCTCACGTTGCCAAGGGCTGGAACCGCGCCTACCGCACCGGTGACAAGGGTTACCTCATGACCGATGGCACCCTCGTTGTCCTGGGCCGCATCACTGGCGACACCCAGATCAAGCTCCGCGGTTTCCGTATCGAGCTTGAGGACATTGAGGCCACCATTGTCCGCGCCTCCAACGGCGTTCTGTCTCGTGTTGTTGCCAATGTGCGCGGCGAGGGTCAACAGAGCTACCTGGTCGGCTTCGTCGAGTTTGCTGACGGCTACCAGGCCGACCAGCAAAAGACCTACCTCGCCCAGCTGCTCAACAAGGTGCCCCTGCCCCAGTACATGAAGCCCAACATGCTCACCGTCCTTGACCGCATCCCCCTGAACTCCCACGGAAAGGTCAACAGGCTGGCCATTGCCACCATCCCTGTCCAATCCCAAGTCGATGATGCCGAGATCTCTACCGAGGTCACCGACACTGAGAAGGCCATCTGGGAGCTGTGGCAGGAGATCCTTCCCCAGTCCATTATGGATGGTGTGGCCATCAACTTGAATCACGATTTCTTCCAGCTCGGAGGTAGCTCCTTGCTTACCGTCCGCCTCCAGTCTCGCATCCGCGAGGCTTTTGGCATCGTCGTTCCTCTCCCCAAGGTCATTGAATCCAGCAAGCTCTCTGATTTGGGTGCCCTCCTTGATGACCTCTTGGCCAACTCTGGCATCAACTGGGACCTCGAGACTGCCCTCACCGATGACATGCTCCAGATCTCTCCCGCTGACGCCTCCTCCACCACCCGCAAGAACACCCAGCCCCTGACTGTCATCCTCACCGGTGCCTCTGGTTTCATTGGTCGTCACATCTTGGAGCACCTCATCCAGGACCCCAAGATCGGCCGCGTCCACTGCATTGCCCACCGTCCCCTGTCTGATGAGCTGCCCCACCGCCAGAAGTTCAACGCCGTCGTCGCCTCCTCTTCCAAGATCTCCGTACACGAGGGTGATCTGAGCGCTCCTCGCCTCGGCCTGTCCGAGACCGAGTTCGCCGCTCTCGCCCAGCAGGCCGACATGATCATCCACAGTGGTGCCAACCGGTCCTTCTTCAGCACCTATGAACAAGTCCAGGCCATCAACGTCCAGTCCACCAAGGAGCTCGCTTCCATGTCTGCCGCTTCCCTGCGTGACCACCGCCGCGTCGTGCCCTTCCACTTCCTCTCTGGCACTGAGGCCGCCACCATCAAGCCTGCTTCGGACGGCTCCCAGGGCTACGTCGCCTCCAAGTGGGCCAGCGAGCGCTTCCTTGAGAAGTACGCCGATCAGCTGCGCCTCCCCGTCCACGTCCACCGCCAACTGCCTGTGCCCGAGGGTCGTGAGGCCCAGGGCGAGGAGCTCGACCAGATCCTCCAGGAGTTCGTCGACGTCGCCGCCAAGATGACCGAGCTGCCCAGCTCGACCACCTGGGGCGGTCACTACGACCTGATCCCCGCCGACCGTCTGTCGCGCGACATTGTCGACCACGCCTTCACGGCCCTGGCCTCGACTGACAACCAGATCTCCAGCGACAACGTCAAGCAGTACTCGCACCTGAGCTCCGTCCGTATGGACATTGCCAAGGTTGTCGAGAGGCTGGCCTCGCTGCCCGAGTACACCCAGAGCGACCGGCCCAAGATCGCGGCCCACGTCTGGGTCGGCAAGGCCAAGATTGCCGGCTTCCGCTACCAGTTCAGCACCATGAACATGGTCCTGCAGGATGCCGAGGGCAAGGGCCTCGCTACGTTGTCGCGGTAGAGTGTTGACCATTCTATCTGAAATGTTTGTTCTTGTATATAACTTCACTAATCACTCTCCCTGTTTTTTCCTATGCCCATAATCCTCATATTTGCGTTAGCTTTTGCTTTAGTGTTATAAATGACTTGGTACAATACTTTTCCTCTCTTCTGTAGTGATGCCTTAAAATGTAATGTTTTGTAAGTTCTACTTTGCTTTCAAGCACAATGCGTTTAATATGAGCTGAGAAGCTGGAGATCTCGAATCATATAATCCATGGTTTCACCTTTGTCCAACCCTTTGGCTGCGTGATGGCAAAGACTTTGAACATCAATTCCAATAAATTGTCTCCTAGTCTCGCTACAAAAACGTCTTGGTCATAGTGAGCATCGTTCATCATCTCAATTCTGTCTTTTTCGCAAGCAATGAAAGCTGCTCTTAGGTAAGAGTGGGTGTAAATCTATCTCGTCTTTTTCTGACAAAGTCAAGCCACTATGATTGTCGATGTTTGCATTGCACAGGATCCGGTTGATGTTTCCAGTGGTTGGAAACGTTTCACCTTAGGCCGTGATTTATTTATGTGGCAGGACATGTACAAACGCTTTACTGGCGTCATATGTTCTGAGCTGTCCCTTGTCTAGCTACTTGTGATTATTGAAACATACACGCTACTTTTGACAGACAGAAAACGCCCAGAGATATGTATTCCCAAGTATTCCAAAGTGAATTTGGCAAGGGACTCATGTAGGCAAAAATCGCTTCGTAAATTTATGTAACAACGGTATCGTCAAGACAAATGAAAAGGTCTATGTACGTTGCCTCAAGGCTGGGTTACTGTGCCATTTGATGTAGCCACCCAGTCGGACAATCGCCAATAAGTATACATCGGGTTTCTATATCTAACCCTGGTAGTCGTAGACGAGCTTGGCCTCAAGCCTCTCGCCGTCTTCCTTGTTGACCAGGACCCGCCTGGCGTAGTGGCGAGTGCCGTTGAGGACAATGAAGCCGCCGACCTGCTGGGTGACGACGCCCTTGGAGTCGAGGTGCTCGGTCTTGAATTGCATGACCTCCTCGGTGCCATCCTCCCAACCCTGGCGGAGGTAGTCGTCGTCGAGGTCGGCGAGCTTGCAGATGCGGGAGCGACCGCGGATGTTGCCGAAGAGGCCGTGGGTGAGCTCGACGGGCTTCCAGTTGAGGACACGCTTCTCCTGGGTGGCGGGGAGGCCGCCGCTGGGCTTGTTATCAATGTCGAACAGGATCTCGCCGTTCTCGTCCTTGCGCTGGTCGATGGTGAGAGTGACGTTGGCCATGGCAATGACCTTGCGGGTCAGCCAGTTGACTCCCTGGACCTTGAGGATATCGGCAGAGGACTCGGACAGGTTGTCGTTCTATAGGTATGGTCAGCATACAGGACTTGTGTGACGCAGATGTGGGAGAATTTGGTGTCTCTTACAACAGCCCAAGAGCCGTTAAGGTCGTGGATGGTCTTGGAAGCGGGAGCAGCCATTGTGTCGACGTGTGAGTGGTCTTGCGGTATGTGGTTAGGCAACAGTGGTGAAGATAGAATCGAGGTTTGGTGGGTTGATGAGTGTGAGTTGATTGATTGATTGATTGATTGATTGAGTGTCTTGTCTTTTCTCTGAGTTCATGAAGCTTCCAACACGTTGCTCATATATATTTCGTTGTTCATAGATGACACGCCTTGTTCTGTCGGGCACTTAGTACGACACATCCCACTTAGAGTATTCAGTTGCAGATGGAGTAGCATGCCGCTCGCTAGTGGGCGTCAGTCAGCCAATGCCCAACACCACTGGCGTAATGAATCCCCGTTTGCCGCGTCGGGCATAGAAAGCCGGCCCATTGGGGGCCCTATGTCGTTGGGGATCGACAGGGACCAAGATAATCCGCCAAAAAAGGTGTACAGGTAGGGCAGGCTGCAACTATGCAGTAATGGTGGATGCCTGTTCGTGTGTCAAGTTAAAGCCGCAGTGCCAAGAGTTGCCTCAATTAGGGGCAATTCCCGGGGGCCGGGGTTGCCCCGACCCTATCCCAAAGGGGTATGCACGATGTTCGGTTTACGGCACCAGATGCACTGCCAGTGGACACTACGGCGTTTTGTCAATCTTAGAATCACAATTCGAAGGGATCATTTCTTTTTGTCTTCTTTCTCACTTCTGATTTTCCATCTCTTGGCTATCATCAACAACTCTCTTAATCTCTATTTCGTCTTTGCACTCCCGCGAGACTAAATCTATTTCTTCTCCACTTCGCATCGCTAGCAGCAGTTGTATCCACTAAGATTGGGGTCCACTGTAAGCCATTCCCAGAATCCTGGATGCGCTACGGGACGCATTTACAATCTGACGCCAAGGTCAACTGAGTACTGACTGGTGTGTCGCGATTCTCCAGTGGGAATCAGCTCCAACATCATGTACGCGCAGTCCGAGAAGCTGCCCATGCATGGGCAGGACCGTGCGCACTCACAATCACAATACGACAGACCTAGCTACCCGCCTCGATACGATGAAGCCCAGTACGGCCACCCTCAACCTGGAGCTCCTCAGTACGGGGCTCCTCCAATGGGACAACCTCAGTACGGACAGTCTCAGTATGGACCTCCCCCAACAGGACAACCTCATTATGGACAGCCACAATATGGCCAACCTCAGTACGGCCAGGCTCAAAATGGACAAACACCTTACGGACAGCTTCAGCCCGGTCCCAATCCCATGTTTGGAGGGCAACCAACCCCAGACCCCAGGTACGACTCACAAGCTGGGATGGCCACCATGGGAGGGCCACTACCTCTGCCCATCGTGATCCCGCAGCAGCGCCCAGGGTCTCAGGAGCGAGGCTTCATGGCCGCCTATTCGCCATCTCTGGAGTCGTGCGGCATCGACCAAAAGTCGTTCCTGCGCTTCATCGATGAGGCTAACACGGCCTTGCAGGGCAACAAGTACCTCGCCGGCGTGCAAGTCGTCTCTCTTGGTGTGGGCTTCACTCCCGAAGCCATCGTCATGGGCGTCGCCGTGGCGGTGCAAGCGGGCGCCTATGTGGCCAACAAGGGCTACGTCAGAGGAAAGTAAGTACAACAAGACGATTCTCCTCTCAAGCCACGATGCTGATCATCCCCCTCGCTTAGGACCAACAACATCATGGACAAGTACAACCGCGAACTTTTCGCGCCTAACGGTCTATTCTGCATGATTATGAAATATGAGCCTGAGCTCAAGGAGCCCAAGAATCCCAACCGTCTCAAGCAGCTTGCCTCACTGGCTGTCAACGGATCGAGCAATGGCGGCAGCAGTGCATGGATGCGCAGCCACGTTTCCGGCGAGGCGCAGGGACCTGGCGGTCTGCCTACGGCCGTCGCACCGCTTATCTACATGGAAAACCACCGCCAACACAAGCAGTACCTGTCCGATTCTCCGCCTGAGTCACCAGGCTTCAAGAGTGGTGACGTGCCCGCCGAAGGCAAGACTTCGACCAAGGACAAGGCCAAGAAGGCCTTTGACAACTTCAGCGACTACCTCGACCGTCGTGCTCGCGCAAAGTACACCGCCGAGAACGGCAACGATGTGCTGAGCGGGCCGGCTGGTCGTGGCTTTAGCAACCGGTACCTTGACCCCAATCATCCGGCCGTCAACGGAGGTCTCATCGGTGTGCTTTCCGGCGGCGTGTTGAGTCCTACCCCGGAGCAGCGTGCCCAGAAGCAGGCCAGCAGAATTGATAGCGAGGAGAAGAGAGTCCTTGACGAGTACAACGACCGGAGGGAGCGCATCTTGAACGACCGACGCAGCCAATCCGAGACAGATCGGGAGTTGAGGCGGTTGGAGAAGGACTACGAGCCTCGGCTGGAGCAGTTCCGCAAGAAGAGAAGGGCGCTGGAAGGTGGTAAAAGATCCATCAAAAGCGTAAGTCTAACTCATGTTTTATCCTTCCTGCTGACTTGGTGGTGGTGTTGTTTTTTTGACTGACCTTGACCTTTTGCAGAACATTTTGTACCTGACGGTTGTCAACCTTCCTTCAGACGCCACTCTTGCTGCCGCTTCGTCAACGCTGGAGCAGGAATACGGTCACAGTGTCACGACAGAGACGATTCAACCTCCACCGTACTAAACTTTCATTCATTATATATTTACATGTCTTTCTAGCAGTTTACATAGAATAGCGGATGTTATGCGGAGGATTTCTTGATTTTTTGCGAGTGATCTTGTGCCATAGACTAAATACCCAAATCAGACAGAAATGGAGCCTCAATGCCACGTAAAGGTTATGGTCTCTACTGCTGTAGTCTGTCTGCTCTTGGTGATGCAAAACAACTCTAATTACTCGTGTTAGACCTGGATTTTGAGGTTGGTATCGAGAGGTATGTGTTATCACTCGACGTTTTCATTCGCTCTATATAAGCGGTTTTCAGTATATACATACAGAGCAACCATAAATTGCATCATTAGCACTGACAACGCTGTTGGGGATGATGATTAAAACGCCCAGATAATCTATCCATTCCAGAGTACCCGCCATACACTCTGTACTGACTAAATATTACAAATTGGCAGCAGATCAAAAAAAAAAATATAACTTCAAAAGCTGAAAAGGGAATGTCGTATACTTGTCGAGGAGAGAATCTCGCTCTTTTCTTACCGGCTAGCCTCGTGGAGGCGGACCGTGACCGTGTCGCCGGGAGCGCTCACCAGGGTCAAGCCCCACCTAATCCTCTGATCGGCGTTGACGTCCTCGAGTCCGTCGAAGCGCTGAAGCATACGGACGAGGACGTAGCCAGCCTCGGTGAGGGCGAACTGCTGGCCAATGCAGATGCGCGGCCCACCGTTGAAGGGGAGGTACTCCCAGCCGGAGCGGCGGGCCTCCCAGCGCTCGGGCTTGAAATCACCCGCGTCCTTGCCCCAGACGTCCTCGCGGCGGTGCAGCATGTGCACGTTGTACAGGACAGCCTGGCCCTTCTTGATGTACACGGGGCTCTGGCCGTCGGGGCCGCCGCCACGGGGCAGGCTGGTGTCCTTGGTGGCGTAGCGGGCGTTGGTGGGCAGGGGCGGGAACAGGCGAAGGGTCTCGCTCATGACCTGCTGCAGGTACGTGCAGGCCTTGAGGGTGGCAAAGGTGATGTTTTGGGGGTTCTCGTAGGTGCCGAAGTCGGCGATGATGGCCTCGCGCAGCTTGCGGAAGACCTCTGGGTGGCGGGAGAGCAGCAGGGTGGCCCAGCTCAGCAGCGCGGCGGTGGTATCGCGGCCGGCGAGCAGGACGTTGAGCAGCTGGGAGCGCAGCTCGATCGGGTCCTTGGTGGTCTCGGCCATGGCGTAGACAAAGATGTAATGCTCCGACGCGCCCTCCTCGGGGTGCTTCTTCTTCTTGTGGTCGTCCAGGGCCTTGGCGATGCACTCGTCGACGAAGCGGTGGACCTCCTGGCAGCAGTTTCGGAATTCCTTGCAGTCGTACATGAACTTCATGCGAGGCAGACGTAGGCGCTGTGCCATGTACCACTGGGCGCGGTCAAAGTTCTTGCCAAAGTCGGACACCTTGGCGCCACTGGCCATGCGGTCCTCAGCGTCGCCCGTGGCGGCCAGCTGGGAGTAGCAGCTCTCGCCGAAGAGCAGCTCGGTCGCGGAGTCGAGGGTCAGGCGGAAGTAGATGCTCTGGATGTTGACCTCGGTCCAGCCGTTGCTTCCGGCGGCGGGTATGGCACGCATGGCGTTTTGGACGTGGTGTTCTTCGAGACGTAGGTCGCTGATCTGTTCACGGGTGAACTGGGGCCGGAGCATCGTGCGCGAGTGCGACCACTCGGCGCCGTCGTTGATGAACTGCACATTGATTGTCAGCTTGGGCGAGATCTACATGCACGCAAAAGCACGAGGAAAGATTAGAACATACAATTCCCTTGCCCAACAACGGGCCCATGCATCCCAGTCTCTCACCACCAACGCAAAAGTCCTTGAATTGCTTGGCCAACATGGCCTGGAGGTTCTCGGGGTCAAAGGTGAGCAAATTCTCTCCCAGACCTCTCTTGAGACGGAAGGTCGAAACATAGCGTCCGGCATTTTTGCGCATGATGTTAGTACGGCTCTCGAGCAGCTCTGGTACCAACTTGTCCTTGTCTGCCTGGATGATCTCCAGAATATCGCCGATAGCGAGGGGGTCCTTGGACGGTGCCATGGGCGCTGGCTGGCAGCCCAGGCGCTTGGCATTTTGACTGTGTCTCCATTTCTCGCTCACGATGCGCGTGATGAAAGCAAGGCCGACGAGGACCAGGAGGAGTGTTTTAATTCCCATGGTGGTCGAAGTATTTGGGATTAGAAGGGTAGGCGTTATGGTCTGAACGAACGTATGCCTGTGTCAAACAGTCATCCGGGCATCCAATGTCAACAACAAGTCACTTCCGACAGCAGCGCCCATACATAGATATATCCCTTTTCCGTTTCATGCTTCATAGTCACTTAGTTTGGTCATTCTTAGTGAATCCCGCAGGAGTCGATATTCCACCCGGCACTCCTTAGTCAGCAGTGCTTATGCTGTACGGATCTACTGTGTTAGATCCTTCAGGAGGCGTAGCAGATCGGAGTGGAGTTCCGGCATATATTACCCAATTGGGAAAACGTTGGTAGCTAGGTAACGCTTGGATCCCACAAGCTTTTCGCCTTGCGCAGCCCGACACAAACAGGGCTGCCTTGCCTGTCCTTCATGTTTCTCGTTCGTTTGCTAGTACTGATGAGGCTCATTGCAGTAATTCGGACACCTTTCATCAGCGACATTCAATCATGCCACCGACACGCATGACCGCGTCGTACGATGCTACTTATACAACTTTCCAAACACGTGCATTTCCCGCCTTCTGCTTACTACACTAAATGGACCCATTACTGAACCGTACAGTGCGCAATGCCCTTGGGGGGCTTAGACGGCTTCGGGAAATCGCCACAATATGTCTGCTAATGCTCGATAAGTGATTGGGCAACGTTAAGCCATCCCAACCAAGCAATCGCGGAGAACGGCCTGGATAATTAGTAGTAGCACATGGCGATGAGCTTTCAATGACATGATAGTTGACATTGTGGCTTCCCATATTCTCCACTTCAACCTTTTCCGCAATCGATTTCCACTCGAACTGGCCGAGTCCGTTCATCGATCTCGCATGATACACCCTCATGAGTCCGATTGTCGAATGATTGTGGATTGAGTTTCCCAACTCCACGATCGCCGATCGTGAGACACGTGCTTGCGACAGGTCGTCCCATTCTAGACCTCGCCAAACGCAGGTTTGGGTTGGGTTCTCAATTTCTTTACCCGCCCCTGGGTTTTTGGTGGGTACCTACGTAGGTACCCGCGGGTTGCCCAAAATACCCCAAAATATGCATACAATATAAATCGTGGATAAGCCTGATTAGTCACCTGGCGTACTTTTGGTAATTATTCCTGTCACGCTTTTGGGTGTTACATTGAAGCAATATACGCTGTCGACCTGGAAATATATATCTTCTACGTGAAGATCATCACCTTCGTAACGCTACTTCTGCATCTCAAGGGAGTAGAGGCCACATCGATGAATTAGATCGGCGGTTTGCGCCTTGTCTGTGTCCTCCCTAACTCTATTCCCGACCATATAGTATGTATATGGGCTTTGGGTGATCTGATTGGCTCTTAGAAAGGGGGGGCGGGCTTAGGTATACATTATGGGGGCCAGATATACCTGAGCTCCCGGGGCCCAATTGATCTGAAAATCTGTCTACTTCTATTCTATGGTATATGAGGGTGTATTCCAAATTTGGAGTCGATAGCTGGTCGGGAAGGGGGTTAAAGGTTAAGTTGAAATGTCGACTTTTCTTTTGTTGGGGTGCGATTGGCGGATTTTGATACAGACCCTAATACCGATCCGTATTGGTCTTATCTTAGTGGCCTTACCTATTAATCGGAATATAGTATGATACTAAGAAAAATACTAAGAGATATTAAAACATATAATTATATAGATTAAGATGAGGGCTAAAGAATATGTTATCTAGAATTTTAATAGATAGCGTAGTGGTTGAGATATTAACGGTTTTATCTAAAAGAAAACTGTTACTACTATCAGTCTTCGTATATAACTAGCCTTACCGCCAAGCAACTTCAAGTTAGAAGTGGTTAGGCATATTATACTCCGTAAATGATAATTTTTTGTTTATATCATCAGCTTTAAATGATGAGTCAACAGATTCCCTATGCATCACGGAATCCCGAGTTCTCATTAAACACGGACCGCTGATTTGAAAGTGATTACTGATCAGCTTCATAACTAGGTAAGCTAGTTATCTTAGGCCGGTACTAAGAGCACTAGGTTTAGTAGATCGACATTCGACAACACACAGTGGGCGAAATTCGCCATCTTCTGTCTATTGTGGATTAACAGTTCATTTTTTTTTACTATTTCTCGTGAAAAGCTCTAATTTATCAAGTACTAGGAATGCGAGATTGGTTTCTAGCCGGAAGAAAAGTGAGTGGGGTGCCAAACTGCGCCCATTCCATAGTTATATATGGCAATTGAACAGTATAACAGTGTTCGACTCTACACACAAATAGAGGAGATTATAAGAAGCACAATGTAATGATATTGTGTTATGTTTGTTGTATGAAGTATGAATACTGGAGGGAAGGAGATAATCGAACAAATAGTGATATCAGTAACGTAGGAGCGAGTTCTGGATGGCGGAATTCGGCTCGAAGGGCATTTTCAAAACATGAAGCAAGCATAGCTCAGCCACAGCTCTTTGCGAACATGGCTTTCGGATGTAACGTTCCTGGTACATTGTAATGAAAGACTGAAAATTGAAGTCGTTTTCAATGAGCTCCATGCGATTAGCGACCTCGATACATAGGTTTCGAGCGTCGCTTGGATAATACTCGCTAGCCATCGGAGCCATCGTGGTTAAAACCCGAGGGACAAAAGCTTTCATCATAACAGCCAGGTATTCTCTGTCGTCAGTAGTGCAGGGGCGGA
This sequence comes from Penicillium expansum, assembly GCF_000769745.1. Taxonomy (NCBI): domain Eukaryota; kingdom Fungi; phylum Ascomycota; class Eurotiomycetes; order Eurotiales; family Aspergillaceae; genus Penicillium; species Penicillium expansum. Next base: position 44,563 of record NW_015971508.1, read on the forward strand.
GGTCGTCCCTTCCGAGGACCAGAGTGGCCGGTCAGGTCTATCAAGAGTATTTAAGGACAAAGACTTACACAAAAAGAAACGTTTCTAGTGTTTGTAGTCCGATCCCCATTTGATGACTGCTTACTAGTATCAGTAACCATCGTGCAGAGTGTGTGACAAAACCTACCTAGGGACCTCAGCTACAACCAGAGAAGGCACCGAGACATTCTTCAATAGCTTTTCGACAAGTTGCTTTGCTGGAAGAGTGCTCCCGTTTTGACCATCTATGCTATCATATATTCCATTGTTGAAGTGGTGTCGGGATGGACTATCTTCGAAATTCTCGCCAAATAAGCTTATTCATTAGAACATCTTCCAGGGTTAAGAGAAGCAGGCAAACATAGCTTACATTTGACCTTCCCCGTTAAACACCACAATTTTGGCGTCCACAGACATGTGAGATGGAATAGGTATGCCTCCATGGTTTCCGTGGAAGAAAAAATAACGTAAAGAGCCTTGTCCGTATTGTGAGTCCACCATGATGCCGTGTGATGCGAGTTCCAAGAACCGTTTCGAAGAATTGTGTCAAAGCCAAAAGGAGACATGTGTGACTGAGTTCCGACGATCCCAACCATTTCTGGGACTACAACGTACTGAGACATGACGTCGATTAGATAGTCACTATTGGAATTCTCTACGTCATATATGCTATATTTAAACGGCTAATTTTGTGGTATATTGAAGCATCGGAGCCGGACTTGTAAACTGAAATGCCGTATATATTGATGAAAACAGATTAGTGAACGTGCACCTTAAAGTGACACCAATTCATAGATATACTGGAATTCACCAGCAGGAAATTTCAGAAAGTTAAACTTCAAAAACCGAATATACACACAGCCTCCAATAATCACAAGTATATGTAATGAAACTTGGAGACTCAAATTGCTCCATGCGGACTGTATATGGTACATACACACGCACCGGATAATTCCTGTCACTTGAGACCATTCTCCTTCTATTTTAATGATCAGCTCTTGCCTGTTTTTGACCACCGAGTAAAAGTGAGCAACCTCCAGAGTACCACTAGCTTGACCAGTGATCATAATTTGAGGGCCCTGATTTACTCACTGAGCATGAGATAAGTGTAGGTACATACCTAGGTATCTAGGGAGAGCGGTCTGGAGAAGGTAACCTTCACTACATGTATTAATAAAGGTAATGTCAGGACCTCAGCCCCAGTCCGCGTGATTGATGCAATATACAGTGCCCTCGAACTATGTCCTTGATTGATCTCGCCCATGTGGAATTTTCATATATTGACGTATATAAGCTAAGTACAAGAGATGGACTAGAGAGTTGAGATATGTCCCCTAAGAAGTACTCGACAAGATCGTTCACTGCGCGACCTGCAGGACTCCACGACCGGCCAGCTGGCCAGCCTCCAACTTCTTAATAAACACATCTAAATCCTCCAACTTTCCCTTTGATAAGATTGGCTACTTCAATTTAGCGGAAATTATTGTGGGGCAGGGGGG